>NC_041381.1:710489411-710502583 GCF_002162155.2 Triticum dicoccoides
TTGCCCCCCAAGCAAGGGGGGCGCCCCCCTTAGGGTTCCCCCAACCCTAGGCGCATGGCCCAAGGGGGGATGCGCCCAGCCCTCTAAGGGCTGGTTCCCTTCCCTCCACGACCCATGAGGCCCTCCGGGAGAGGTGTCCCCTCCCGGTGGACCCCCGAAACCCTTTTGGTGGCCCCGGTACAATACCGGTAATGCCCCCGAAACTTTCCGGTGACCGTATTACAACTTCCCATATATAAATCTTCACCTCCGGACCATTTCGGAACTCCTCGTGACATCCTGGATCTCATCCGGGACTCAGAACAACATTCAGTAATCACATACAAGTCTTCCTAATAACCCTAGCATCACCGAACCTTAAGTGTCTAGACCCTACGGGTTCGGGAATCACGTAGACATGACCAAGATAGCTCTCCGGTCAATAATCAACTGCGGGATCTGGATACCCATGTTGGCTCCCACATGTTCCACGATGATCTCATCAGATGAACCACGATGTCGAGGATTCAAGTAATCCTGTATACAATTCCCTTTGTCAATCGGTATGTTACTTGCCCGAGATTTGATCGTCGGTATCCCAATACCTCGTTCAATCTTGTTATCGGCAAGTCACTTTACTCGTTATGTAATGCATGATCCCATGACCAACCACTTGGTCACATTGAGCTCATTATGATGATGCATTACCGAGTGGGCCTAGAGATACCTCTCCGTCATACGGAGTGAAAAATCGCAGTCTCGATTCGTGTCAACCCAACAGACACTCTCGGAGATACCTGCAGTGTACCTTTATAGTCACTCAGTTACATTGTGACGTTTGGTACACCCAAAGCACTCCTACGGTATCCGGGAGTTACACAATCTCATGGTCTAAGAAACTGATACTTGACATTAGAAAAGCTTTAGCAAACGAACTACACGATCTTGTGCTATGCTTAGGATTGGGTCTTGTCCATCACATCATTCTCCTAATGATGTGATCCTGTTATCAATGACATCCAATGTCCATAGTCAGGAAACCATGACTATCTGTTGATCAACGAGCTAGTCAACTAGAGGCTCACTAGGGACATGTTTTGGTCTATGTATTCACACATGTATCATGTTTCCAGTTAATACAATTATAGCATGAACAATAGACAATTATCATGAACAAGGAAATATAATAATAATCATTTTATTATTGCCTCTAGGGCATATTTCCTTATGGGGAGGTGGCCAACTTTCTCAATCAAGATGCTACAATAGTAGGTCTTCCGGCTGGTGTGTTGACCACGACATCCACTTTACTGGTTATAGAGAGACCAATATTATAGTTCTTGGGAAACGTTCCAACCATCATATCTGCCTGAGATTCAGATCTGGTTGGTGTCAGAATATTCCAGACTCATCATGTCTAGAAGGAAAAGAAATGAAAGCTTGCAACACAAATCGACGAGACGGCATTGCGAGATTCTCGGGAAATGAACTACGATAGTAAGCTCAATAACATGAGCTGAATCTTGTACATACATGTGAACATGCTGTCCCAGACAAGCATGACCACATAGTAGTCTTATAATAAAGCACCACCGCGTTCAGGTGGGGAACCACCATCGAGGACAACGAAGTCCTTGTGCACTTATCGACGAACTTCTTATCCTTGAACAAATCAATCAGTGGCTTGGTGTGCTAGGTACACATATAGAATGAAGGTTGCAAGTCTCCAAACCACAGAGTACTTCGCACGTATGTACGATCGATTTGGGATGATTCCAGAGGAAGCAACATTGACTTTCTCGAATCCACGGCGGCAACTTGCATCACGTGCACATGAATTAGAGAAAATCACTTATTTCATCCGGGCATATGCTTCATGCACGGGACATGAAGATAATGCTTATAAAAGTTTCCAATGCTAGCTTAATGTCCAACAAAATCATGGAGGAGATAAGGATGTTGTCGATGGGCTCAACAATAATTCATCCAGGTTCCCATGAAGATGGAATTCCATAATTATGTGAACAAGGTGATAACATTGGTCAGACCAAAAGATGTAATGGTGTATGCTCGAGGTACAACCACGAGTAAGACAACATTATGAATATCGTTGGTTCTGACTTGATTTGATGATAGCCCATATGCAAATCAAAGGTTTGGGTAAGACAATAAATCCAACAGTTGACCACGAGGATCAAACAATGAAGATATCATCTTTCTTCAACACACACGCACAAGGATATCCCTTTGGAATGAACTGAGTCGGACAAGCTTTTATCTTCCAACTCTCCAAGTTGTTGTTTGGCTTAACCAACTAGCTCAGGGGTATCCAACACAGACTCTTGGAGAAGGGGTGGTTACAAGGAACCAACTTGATCACGAGCTCAACATAACAGTCAGGTGACAACCTGGTGATACTTCCGAGAAGATATTTAGAAAATCACGAACCACCGATAAGTTACTAAGCTCGAGAACAATCTTGCTTTTCAGGGCAAGATGATATGATCAAATGAGCGATGGTTTGACAAAATCCTAACTCATCAATGAAAGAGTGCACCAGGAAAATGGACTAGGTAGCATGGTCAATCTTAAAATGGTGATTCAATAATCAACACGCTAAGAATGAGGTTATTGTCCATTTAACTACCAAGCAACATGGTTGCTAGGAGTATTGATTTCATACATCATAGTTAACCTGTCAGCATTCCGGTTGCAACAACATGGGAACCGAGAAATGAATAATGATGGCGAGAAGTATCACTACGTCAAGAATTCATAAGAGGTGGTGCAATTCTCATGACAATCCTGACATAAAGAAGGTAATACTTCAAGGTAGAACAGACCAGAAGCTGGATTGGCATTTTGATCTATGGAATACAACTGCTTTGACCCAAACCTAGATATGGATGAGGTACTGGACTTTGTTTCTCCTAGTCATTCCAGAATAGAATGGCTTGATGGACCACAAGAATAATAGGCATCGATGAACGAATGCACGCATACTCTTGACTATCAATTGATAGGCGAAGGTCAGAAGACAACTAAAGAGGGACAACTCAAAGGAACATATGCCTTTCCGAGTTGTGGATGCATGGATTAGTATGCCGAACAAACTCAACATATTTCTTCCGGATAACCCATGCAGAGAGCTAGGATTGGCAGAGTCACAATATAGAATGGGTAACTCATCGAGAGCACTCTTGTTGTGATCTTTTGGTTCAACGAGGAACTTCTGCCAAGGATGGTTCATGGCATTTAGAAGAACGATATACCACAAACCTCGAGGACTATCGCAAAGGTTACTAATATCCTAAAGGAACTAGCAAACACTATCAACATGAAATAAGTAGGGTGAATCTCGGGTTCAAAAACCCAGGAGTAGAATGCCTACTAACTAAATGGCATCACGGGATGCTTTCGAGAATGATGGCCAGAATCATCACACTGGGAACACAAAGCATGGCTAGATTACTAGGTGATACTCTAAACACCTAGGGTCATAATAATAGCTCCAACCTATATACCGAGGCAATGAAGTACCTCAACACACTAGCTAGTGTGGTTAAACTGGCCCAAAGGAACTTTGGAGCGGTAAGAAGGAGTTTGCGAATGCATCAGATTGTTTAGAAACCTGGGATGACTCGGATAACATGATGACTGTAAATGCTCAAAAAGATTTGAGACATCCTGCAAAATGGTGGCATAGCCACTCAACATCACAATATCAAGGTTTCGAGATCAACAGTTAACATACGGAAGTGGTAGAGACTGAACTAAGGCTTGAATCCATCAATCCTAGAAGGGTACGGATTAGTAACACGTGATCCTGATAGAATGAAGAGAAATCCTAGTTCTTAACCCCGTAGGAAAGATAGTATGACTCAGATCAGAAGGGCATAAGGTAAAGGAGTAAAAAGAGCCTTACGTTCCCATCCACAATCAATTCCCTTATATAACTAAAGAATTTCTAGACTCAACTTCGACCAGTTTGGCTTGGTAATCCTACAGGCAGTCAACCTCTGATACCAAAGCTGTCAGGACCCCGACTCAAAGGCACATCGATCTAGCATGTAACACCTCATATCACTTTGCGGCCTCACGCACGGTATTCCCACGGGTGTCGCCTTACCAGGCCCGGGACCGTTTGCGCCTTTTGGCACACATATATGATAGTGTCGCTAGCATCCATATGAAAAGGAGCCTAGGCTGACATGGCTAGTCGTGAACCCAAAGTGGCACTAACTTACAGGGACATGCATACATGACCCAGCAACGAAAGTGTAGGTCATCAGCGAGTGAATCCGGGCTGTAGCAACTAGGCTAGCAGGACTCCGGTAAACCGGGCTATAGCAGGCTAACAGGACTCTGGTAGACACCGCGTGACATTTCCCTGAAGGGAGAGACACAGGAACGAAGAAGGACACATGCCGGCCAACCTAAGTGTTCTGGAGCAGTAGCAAGCTACCAAGGCTTAGTGGAAGCACTAGGAGACATTTCCCGGTAAGAGAGGCTACCAAGGATAAACAACTAAATAGTCAGATCCCACACATACCAAGAATTTCAATAACATACACACAATATGCTCGATATGTGCAAATACAACATGGCATCACAACATGACTCTACAACTCAAGTATGTATTCATTAGGCTCTGAGGAGCCAGATATTACAAACATGGTCTCATGACCCAACATTCAGAGCATACAAGTCAAGCACATGCGGAAGCTTAACATGTCCGAGTATAGACATCTACAAATGAAAAAGGCTGATAAGTCTGACTATCTACCAGATCCTGCCGAGGGCACAAGATCGTAGCTGAGGTAACAAGCTAAACGTTGAAGTCCACGTGAAACTACTAGTGAGACGAAAGTCTCTCTGCAAAAACATAAAATAGGCAAACGTGAGTACAAATGTACCCAACAAGACTTACATCAGAGCTAACTACATATGCATCATTATCAATAATGGGGGTGGTGGGGTTTAACTGCAGCAAGCCAGCTTTGAATACAGTGGCTATCCTGAACTACGGCTGCAACTAACTCTTTTGAGGTGGCGCACACGAGTCCACATATTCACCAATCAATACACCACTATGGATCCGATCACGTCTACCTACGAGAACGCCATTCATAGCACTCACGCTTATCTTACGCATTTTAGAGTATCCACTTCAAGTTATCTATGAACTGTACATGCAACCTAGAAGTCCTTTACCGCGAAGACGGCTATTCGAATAGATAATGTTAACCCTGCAGGGGTGTACTTCTTCACACACGCTCTCGCCACTTACCACCATGTACACGTCATGTATCTCGGCAACCTTCAAGTGGAAGCCTGGCGAGGGAGTCGGCCACGACCTGACTAACCACACAAGTCTCTAGTCCAGGTTTATTGCCTATTCGGGTTCCATCCGCAAGGAGATCCGGCCGGGGTGTCGCTCACGACCCCAAACGATGTGAGCAGGGCTCCCAAGCCCACCATCCGAGTGCCACTTGGTACATCGTGCCACTGCACCTAGTCTGTCCCAAGCCCACCTGTACTGGGTGCCATTTGGTAGACTACTAGCACTACCTACAAACACCAGAAACTAGTTGCAACCCCTGGATAGAGATCAAGGAGATTAATAAGTTGAGAGAGTCAATTAAGGATCCCAATGTGTGGTAGTAGCTGTTCATGGATCACAAACACAGAACTCAGTTCCTGAGGATG
Source organism: Triticum dicoccoides (assembly GCF_002162155.2). Classification (NCBI taxonomy): domain Eukaryota; kingdom Viridiplantae; phylum Streptophyta; class Magnoliopsida; order Poales; family Poaceae; genus Triticum; species Triticum dicoccoides. The sequence goes on from NC_041381.1 coordinate 710,495,100, forward strand.
GCTTCAATGAGACAACCCACCATGTACTCCTACATGGCCTCTCACCGCTACCTTTACCAAATCGTGTTCACACATTTAGCTCACACACAGTAGGACATGCTCACACACCTCCAATTCATCCCCGATGAATCAGACCGGACTCAACTCTAAGCAGTAGCAGGCATGACAACAAGCATGAATGAGTAGGCACATCAGGGCTCAAACAACTCCTACTCATGCTAGTGGGTTTCATCTATTTACTATGGCAATGACAGGTCATGCAGAGGAAAGGGGTTCAACTACCGCAGCATGTAACAGTTGAATCATTGTTGTCCTAATGCAGTAAAAGAGAGCAGGAGCGAGAGAGTGGGATTGTATCGGAATGAACAAGGGGTTTTTGCTTGCCTGGCACTTCTGAAGATAGTATAGCTCTTCATCGGTGTCATCAAACTCATCATCGGTACGTCGTCTACTAAGAGGGGACAAACACCGACAAACAAGGAAGAACCCAATCAATGCAATGCACAATATGATGCATGATCATGACATGGCAATATGCTGTGATTTGAGCTAATGCAACTAGCAACAGGTTAAATGAAGTTGGTTTGAATCAAAGATTCAAATTCAAACTCCATATGTGAAGGTTTAAATGTCATTTATATGATTTGGCCTAAACAACAGCTATAAGTTGTTCTAACATGCATGAAAATGGTACAAATGAATAGATTGGATTTTTCTGATCATTTTTCATATATAAATTATTTCATTTGGAGTTACGGTTGAATTTATATAATTTTTAGAACTTTAAAACATTTTCTGGAATTTCCTGGATTATTTTTAATCCGGAAAATAGTTAACTGCGTCAGCACTACGTCACTGTGACGTCAACATCGACCAAAGTCAAATCTGACTGGTGGGCTCCACCTGTCATTGACTCAGGGGGTTAACACGGGTTATTTAACTTTAGTTGTGTCACTAACAGTGCGGGTCCCACATGTCATCGATTAGGGGTTAATTAACTAGGTGATTAGCACCTAATCTAATCCTGCCACATCAGCGTCGCCGGACTAAGCAGCGGCGACCACATCTCGTGGCGGAGGCTCGCCGGAGTGGCGCTAGGGTCAGCGGCTGGGTGCGCTGAGGGCACCAGGAGGGAGCCCGTGCTCCCGCGCATCCAGCGGAGGCGGTAGCAGGTCGCGAGGCGGGCTGTAGCGGCAGCAACGGTGAGTTGGGCGGCGACCGGAGTTCGGTGTCGACGGAATCAATGACATGACGCGCAGGAGGACCAGACATTTGCACCTACAGGGTCTACGAGAGCACACGATCCCAACGGAGGCACGCACGGGACCATTTGGTCGCTGGAGCCTCGTCGGCAACGAGCTCGTGCGGCGGCGGCATACGGGACTCGCGGTCATTGGCGTTGCAGCGAGAAATCAACGATGGGGAGAGGGGGGATGACGGCGCGGCTCACAGGGAGTTGGATGGACGGCTCGTTCGGCTCAGGAAGGCGTTAGAGCGAGCGGGCGTCAAAGGGGATCTCCGACGACCCGAGGAGGAAGAAGGGGTTGGGGACGTCGTCACGGAGCCCTGGCGGTGCCTAGCTTGGTGCAGAGGACATGGGGGTCGAGGCGGGGCTCGTTGCATAGCCGGATGGGCGTGGGGAGGTCGGTGGTAGCAGTGGAAGGCGGCGGCTCCGTTTGGTGGTGAGCTCGGGGAAGGGAATAGAGGGCGAGGGAGAAGCAGAGAGTGAGGGAGAGGAGCGAGGGGCCACGGGGCGTCTCTGTTGCGTCGCTAGAAGGCCCGGGGAGGAAGCAGGAGGTGGCCGTGGCTCGGCTGTGCGTGCGCCACATGCAACGCCAGTAGGCTCGAGGAAGACGACACACGACGGGGTGGGCTGGGCCTAGCAGGCCGGATACTGTAGCAGGTAGGCCAGGTAGGTCTTCTGCCTCTTTGTTTTTTTCTTGTTTAGATTCCAGTTTTCTATTTCTGCTGTTGTTTTTGAATTACTAAAAATACTAAACCTTTCCTAAAAATACTGACATAAGTTGTGGGCACTGTTGAAGTATTTTTCAGCAGCCCTCAACCATTATCAGTATTATTTGGGCAATTAAAAAATATATATGAATTAAATGCCCAAATGCAAATACTTAATGGATTAATTCAAAAATCTAGAGTGACCTAGAAAATGTGCACAATTTTTGGCACAGGTTCTAGACTAATTCAAAAATGATGAACTTTTCTTAAAAGCATTCTGGGTTCATTGAAATGTTTTTCAGTTGAACCTGGTATTTTCAAGGGGGGTGCTAGGGTTTGTCGCTCCCCATTTCAAGTTTAAGAGAAATTTAAACATGATGCAACACAAGACTAGCTAACCCAGAGCAGATCAGAACTAGGGATGTGACAACACGCCACTGGAAAGTGGCCTAAATAGCAACAATGTGCCATTAATAATCACATGCCACAAGTAAGTGGACTAAATAGTAGTGTCGCGCCGCTAGGCGTGCGCGCCATTAGTAAGTTCCACCGGAAGTGTGTTCGACAGAACTTACTAGTAGCATGTGTGCCGAGTGCACACCACTAATAATGAACAAACTAGTGGTACACTGCATACGGACTCGCCACTAGCAATTACTTTCTGGCCTACATGTGGGCACCATGTAGCTGTATTTGCCTTAGGCCACTAGTATGTACATTATTAGTGGCGTGTGCCCTTGAGCTGTGCGGCACAAGTTTCTTTTGTGTGGGTCCGCATACTAGTGATGTTACCTATATCTGGCCCGATGCTAGTATTTATACTATTAGCAACATGCGAGCTGCACCGCATGCCACTAATAGCTACGAGATATTTGAGGAGAGCCCATAGTACACATGTGATCCTCTCTCACCAGCTCACTTCTTCATCCCCCTCTACCCCTTCTTCCTCCTCTCTCCTTTTTTCCTTTCTCGAAATCAATCTCTCCCACACATTGTTGCACATTTTTAGATCTAGCTAGCTAATTAGCCTTAGATCTATCTAGGTAGTTACTTAAGCACTCTAGTTAGTTACTCTCTCTCCTCCACCCTTTCCCATGTATTAAATTAATGTTGTCTATCTCTTCTCCATTAATGCTTAGCTACCCCCATTCCTCTAGATAAGTCTCCCTCGCAACTACTATCTCTCTTTCCACACAACATAGGGGCGTCACTCTTGATTGATTGACGTCTAGCTCAACCGGTCCTCTCCTTTTAGTGAGAACTTACTTTTTGAATGAAATGAAATGTATTATAAATTGTTGTGGACATGCATATATGTGTGAGATGATGAAAATTTTATCCAACTTTTGAGCCATCATTATGGTCGGTGTTGTGTCATTTTTTTAATCAAAAGTCATGTTGAATTTTTATGACCATGTTGGATTTACTTTTATTTCTTATATTGTCTTATATGGGTCGACCGAGTGAGCAATATAATGGATAAAAGTTTGGAAGAGTTCTTAGCATTTGCTTGGGAAGATATGAAGTGAAGGGGTGGCAATGAGATATGTTGTTCGTGTCGTCGATGCAAAACCCTGCAAATGTTCATGGACCATTCTGGAAAAGTGGGGCTCATTTGCTCATGTGGGTTTCATGAATAATTATACAAGGTGGACAAGTCACAATGGGTAGGATTAGGATGTTGCGGACACCTAAGGGTCAGCAGATGAAGAAGCTCGAAGTGAAGAGCCATAAGAAGAAGGGTGGATCACCAAGAGGCACCCAATGATGTGTGATATTTTACACTCATTTACAGTTTGTTTAAACCAAAGCTTCTTGTACACCTGAACAACTCTTATAAAGGGGACCAACTTGAAATGTGAACAGAATGTCCGCGAGCGAAGCCAGAACAAAGCCATCTTCGTCCCTCTACCTCAACCCTAGCTGTCGCCATCTCCATCTCCATAGTGACCATCACCACCATAGTGCTTCCTCTCTAGATCATACTTGTAATTGTGCATCGCACTCATCATCCATTATAAGACATATTATCAATTCCATGATGTGTTCTTCATGTGATCTGATCTCTGATGTCTACTACTCAACCTTCTTCTTGTAGACTCGTGTTGGGCCGCCAAGTGCAGAGTTTTGTAGGACAGTAGCAAGTTTCCCTCAAGTGGATGACATAAGGTTTATCAATCCGTGGGAGGCATAGGATGAAGATGGTCTCTCTCAAACAACCCTGCAACCAAATAACTAAGAGTCTCTTGTGTCCCCAACACACTGTGACGCCCCCGATTCAATCGTACACTAATCATACACGCAAATATGTACGATCAAGATTAGTGACTCACGGGAAGATATCAAAACACAACTCTAAACACAAATAAAAGGATACAAGCTTTATATTACAAGCCAGGGGCCTCGAGGGCTCGAATACAAGCTCGGTACACAAAAGTCAGCGGAAGCAACAATATCTGAGTACAGACATAAGTTAAACAAGACTGCCTTAAGAAGGCTAGCACAAAAGCAACACGATCGAAGAGGCAAGGCCTCCTGCCTCGGACCTCCTAACTACTCCTGGTCGTTGGCGGTCTCCGCATAGTAGCATCCATCGGCGGTTGCATTTGGCTCCACGCATCCACCATCTGGTTGCAACAACCGAAAAGGAGAAAGAAGTGGGAAAATGGGTAGCAAAGCAACCGTGAGTACTCATCCAAAGTACTCGCAAGCATCAGATCTATACTAAGTATGCAATTGTATCAAATGGAAGGGTTGTATCTGTGGACTAAACTAAAAAATGCTAGAATAGAGGGGGAAGGCCTAGCCTATCAAAGACTAGCATCTTCAAGCAGCTCCGAGCATATTGCAGCATGTAGAAGAGTAAAGAATAACAGTTTATAATTATCAGACATGTTGCAGCATCAACGCCCAGAGATCCTTCCTCGACTCCCTGCGAGAAAGAAATCCTGGAGCCACATATCCATCACATATCTCAAGTATCCATTTCTAGTTATATAATATCAGGATACAAGTCTAAACGTCCATTACCATGGACACGGTATTCGAATATATAACTTCCCTGCAGGGGTGCACCATGTTTTCCAACACGCTTGATTACTCTAGCCGGACACACTTTTCTGGGTCAATGCCTGGCCTCGGAAGATCAACATGTCGCGCCCTACCTAGGCTCAGCAGATAGGTCCCCGCCGGTCTACATCCTAAGCACTCCGGGGTCTTGGGCCCATCGCCCGTTGCACTCCGGGTCGTTGCGCGCAGGATGAATACCAGCACCGCCTCGGAAGGCCAGCATGATCCAACCGTGTTGCACTGCTAAACTGTACGTCTGACAAAGCTTCGGTTGATACTACGACGTCGAGGCCCATAACTATTCTCGCGTGGTGGTTAGTGCGTAAAGGCCAAAGGCCAACTCAGAACAAATACCCAAACCTGTTAGTGCATTGGGGGCTCCCGGATACAAGAAGAGACTGACGATAATGTGACCCCGTCGCCCCGTCTCATGGACTTACGGCAAGGACCCAGAATGCCCGGCCGTGCCTCGTAGAAAACTCGCGGGTGCTCTACGGGCCCGCCCGACTTTCACATCAACTCGCGGGGTACCCCTCAGGGCGACCCGACTTCAACAATGCTTTCTAGTAAAGTCAAGGTAACCATGTGTCCAAACATCAAGGGGAAAACCCGAGGAACCACCCTCGATGGATTCCACTCGATGTAATCATCAAGGTGAACATATGAGGAACCACCCTTGAGGTTCACACTTGAGGTGTTGCACGACATAGCCGTATCAAGAATGGTGAAGGTAGAACCACCCTTGTTGACCACGACCGAATAGTTACACTATAGAATTATCATCAGGAGTGCGTCACGAGGTATCACCCTCGGCACTCAACAGTAGCTCTGCAGAGTCGAGTAACAAAAAGGGGCGTGATGTGGTGTGAGGTGTCGGGCTCTAGTCGTCGATCATGTTGATCAAGTCGTCGATGATGAAGCAGGGGCAACAAGGACAAGGTGGGGGTCACTGATAGATCACTATCCAACCTATACTAAGCAGTTTAGGATAAGCAGGTAAGGTACGACAACAGGTACAAAAGCATGCTATGCATCAGAATAGGAGCAATGAATTACAGTAGCAACATCTAATGCAAGCATGAGAGAATGGAATGGGCGATATCGGGATGATCAAAGGGGGGGCTTGCCTGGAAGCTCCGCTGAAAGGGAACAAGGGTCGTCGGTGATGTAGTCGATCACAGGGGTATTAGTAGCGGTCTCGGGGTCTACCGGAGAGAAGAGGGGGAAGAAATAGTAAATACAGAGAAAACAAGAGCAATGCTATGCATGACAAGACAAAAGTAGCGCCAGGGTTGTTCTAACGCGGTGCTACACAATACCGGCGAAGGGGAATAACATCCGGGAAAGTTTTCCCGAAGTTAGGCATTTTTGGACAGACGAACCGGATGGGGAAGGTTGCATGTTCGCTATGCTAGTTGCGTGTGACAAACGAACGGACTGCATATTCAGATTCGTCTCGTCGTTCTGAGCAACTTTCATGTAGAAAACTTTTTCATCCGAGCTACGCATTATTTTCTATGATTTTTCAAAGACTTAAACAATATTCTAAAATTGTTATTATTTAAATTAATCCAAAAATAGAAATTACGACGTCAGCCTCACGTCATCATGACACCACCAATCAACTATCTTGACCAGGGTCAAACTGACGTGGGGGACCCACCTGTCTTTGAGTGTTCCATAATTAGCAGAATTAATTAGACTAATTAGGTTGTTGATTAAGCAAAATAATTAGGTTAATTAATTATTATACTAATTAACTAATTATTTAGTTTTTAATCTTTTTTAACCAGGGGGACTAGGCCCCACCTGGCAGTGGCACAGAGGCCAGCCGGGGCGGGTTATTGGGCGCGCGGGCACGGGCGTGGGCGCTCGGCGCCTGTGCCCTGGTGGCCAGGCCGACGGGGAGCGGCGGGGCGCTGGCACAGGGGGCCGAGGGGACGGCAGCCCTGGGTGGAGGCGATCGGAGACGGGCGCAGAGGGCGGTGGCACGCTGGCGTGGGTGAGGGTGCGACCGGGCACGGCAGCAGCGTCCAGTGGAAGTGGGGGCGGAGCGGCAGTAGAGGGCCGACAAAAGCCGGCCCGGGCGAGGCCAGCGGTTGGTCGCGACGGTAGCAGTGGCTGCGAGCCCGCCGCGCACGTAGAGGCGAGGCCAGGGGCGGGATGGGCGCTTCCAGGGGTATGACCATGGCGGAGTGCGGGCGCGGGTGGCTACGTCGACGGGGTTGGAAGGGGAATAGGGGACGGCGCGTTCGGCTCAGGAGCTCACCGCGGGAGCATGGGGTCTAGGAAGAGGGTTCGGGGAGGTCCGACGAGGGAGAGGACGAGGTAGATGACAGAGATGGGGACGAGGCAGTCTGGCGTCGGCGCAGTCGCGGACGAGGCGGCGAGGGCGTCCAGCGAGGCGGGGCTCCGCGGAGAAAGGCGAGGCGTCCGGCGAGGTCAGGCGAGGGAGGGGAGGC
>NC_041381.1:710503124-710522081 GCF_002162155.2 Triticum dicoccoides
AATTGGATCGAGGTAGGCTAGGGTTTGGTTGGGATGGTGGTTAAGCAGGGGGAGGGGCGTGTGTGCCGGCTTGGGGGGTTTACCTGGGCTGAGGCCCAATGAGGGACGGGGGCCTCTCCCCTTTTCTGATTTTTTTGTTTGGCTCCTCCTTTTCTTTTATTTAATTTTGCCTTTTAATTTAATTTTGAAAAAAGAAACCGAACGTGATTGAATCATTGTGAGGTTAAACAACAGGGATCGCGTTGACGTGATACCATTAGCATGAGATTACTATAGTATAATAATCTGGGTGTTACAATTCTCCTCCACTACAAGAAATCTCGTCCCGAGATTTAGGAGGTAGAAGGAAACAAAGCGGGGTATTCTTCACGAAGACGATCCTCACGTTCCCAAGTGGCTTCGTCTTCGGAGTGATGCGACCACTGGACCTTGAGGAACTTGATCGTCTTCTAACATGTGCGGTGTTCAGCTTGGTCGAGAATGCAGACCGGGTGCTCTTTATAGGAGAGGTCCTGTTGCAACTCGAGCACTTCAAGATCCACTGCTCAGATTGGGTCCTTGAAGCAGCAACGGAGTTGTGACACATGGAAGGCATCATGAACCCGAGAAAGGTTTGACGGAAGATCCAACTGGTATGCCACTTTTCCACGCCTTTCGAGAATAGTGAAAGGACCAATATAGCGAGGAGCTAGCTTGCCCTTGATCCCGAAGCAGTGTGCACCTTTCATCGTCGTGACTCGAAGATAAGCCTTTTCGCCAGGTTGATAGACCATGTCTTTGTGATGGCGGTCATACTGACTCTTATTGGCATGACTGAGCAGTCTTGAGATTTTCGCGAATGAGGCGGACTTGTTCTTCGGTGTGTTGCATAATATCCAGATTGAAGAGTGGATGTTCCCCAGTTTTTTACCAGTTTAGTGGGGTTCGACACTTTCGTCCATATAACATTTCGAAGGGGCCATATTCAGACTAGCTTGAAAGCTATTTTTGTAGGAGAACTCAGCATACGGGAGAGATTCCTCCCATTTCTTGCTGAAGGAAATAACACAAGCTCGAAGCATGTCTTCGAGAACTTGATTGACACGTTCAACTTGTCCCTGAGACTGAGGGTGGAAAGCGGTGCTGAATGACAGATGAGTTCCCATAGCTTCTTGGAAACTTGCCCAGAATCTTGAAGTGAATAAGCTACCACGGTCTGAGCTGATTACCAGTGGAATACCGTGAAGTGAAAAAATTCTAGACATATAGAGAGTTGCCAACTGACTTGCAGTGATAGTCTTTTTGACGGCTAGAAAATGTGCAACCTTGGAAAGCCGGTCAACAACGTCAATAATAGCATCATTACCTTTCTGCGAGTTGGGAAATCCATTGACAAAGTCCATTTCAACATGGTGCCATTTCCATTCAAAATGGAGATAGGTTGCAGATTTCCAGCAGGCCTTTGATGTTCTGCTTTGATACGATGACAAATGTCACATTCAACAACATAACGAGCAATGTCTTGCTTCATATTTGACCACCAGAATCTCTGACGAATGTCTTGGTACATCTTGGTACTACCGGGATGAAGAGACAAAGGCATATCATGTGCTTCTTTCATAACTTCCTGAATCATATCTAGGTTGTCTTTTGAAGGAACCACTAGATGACCTTTAAAGAACAAGGTGTCATCATCTCCAATAGTGAAGAACGAGGGCCTTCCTTCTGCGAGGTAGCGCTTACTCTTCTCAACTTGAGAGTCATACTTCTGCAGTCTCTTGATGCTCTCCACAAGATCTGGCTCGACAACCAGGGAGTTGAGGGAACCCTGGTGAACAACATGGAGGTTCATCTTGTGGAACTCCTTAGGAGGGGAGCAAGTGCACCCGGAGGAACAATATGGATGTTCAGTTTTCTGAATTCTTGAACAAGCGAGGGCTGAACTTTGTGAACCTCGAGATGGTTGCAATATGACTTGCGGCTCAAAGCATCAGCCATTACATTAACCTTGCCAGGGGTATAGGAAATACCGAAATCAAAGTTTGCTACGGTCACCATCCATGTTTGCTGACGGAGGTTCAAATCTGGCTGAGTAAACATGTACTTCAGACTTTGGTGGTCGGTGAAGATCTCGCAATGATTACCAAGAAGGTAATGTCGCCACTGTTTCATTGCATGTATGATAGCAGCAAGCTCGAGGTCATGAACTGGGTACTTCTCTTTGTGAGGGTGCAATTGACGAAAGGCATAAGCAACCACTCTGCGCTCTTGCATTAGGACACCACTTAATCCTTGACGTGAAGCGTCGCAGTAAATGATGAAGTCAGCTTGTCTTTGAGTGCCTGGAAACTTACCTGTCCAATCAAACTTGACGCCCTTGTGAAGCAGACCAGTCAGGGGCTTTGCAATCTTGGAGAAGTTCTCGACAAATCGACGACAATAGCTGGCGAGTCCGAGAAAACTTCTGACTTGTTTGACATTCTTCAGAGGAGTCTAATCGAGAATAGCCTGAACTCGCTCGGGGTTGACGGCAATACCATGCTTGGAGATGACATGCCAAGATAGGTCACTTCGGGTAGCCATAATTCACACTTAGAATACTTGGCATATAGTTGATGTTCTTGAAGCTTTTCCAGAACAAGTCCAAGGTGTTCAACATGTTTTTCTTTGTTCTTGTAGTATACAAGGATATCATGCAGATAAACCACGACAAACTTGTCGAGGTATTCCATGAATATATAGTTCATCAGACGAGAGAATGTCGCTGGAGCATTGGTCAAGCCGAAGGACGTGACGGTGTACTCGTATGAACCATAGCGAGTAACGAAGGCGGTCTTGGGAATATCCTCTTCACGAACCCGAATCTGGTGGTAACCCAACCTCAAATCAAGTTTAGAGAATACTGAGGAACCAACAAGTTGGTCATACAAATCGTTGATTCTGGGAAGCGGATACTTGTTTTGAATTGTTGCCTGGTTGATAGGTCAGTAATCTTGGACCAAACGATTAGTTCCAACCTTCTTCTTGACAAAGAGAGAAGGTGCTTTGAAAGCAGAGGAACTTGGACGGATAAAACCCTGACGAAGTGAAGTGTCGATTTCCTCCTTAAGCTCAAGGAGTTCATGAGGCGGTTTCAAGTCTATGACGAATTCAATAGCTCTAGCAGGGGGTATTCCTGGAAGTTCTTCTGGGAAGACATCTTTGAAATCACGAACAACTGGAATGCTCTCTATTCCCTCAAGAGGTGAAGCATTCAATGCATTCAGAACATATATCTGGTTCTCGGCATCCTGAGCTATTCGGGCTGAGTATTGGACTGTCTGGCCAAAAGGGTGAGTGAGCTGGAATATCTTTGTAGCACAATCAATGAAAGCATTATGGGCTGTCAACCAATCCATACCAAGAATGATGTCTATGTTGGAAGGTCTGAGCACCATGAGAGAAACTGGAAAATGTAGACCTCCAATCTCGATCTGGTTGTGAGGGCTTACCATTGTGGTTTGCCACTTGGACCCTGGGGATTGAACCGTTAGAGGAGTGGGTAATTCTTCCATGCCTAGCCCATGCAAATGAGCAAACCGTTGGGACAAAAAAGCATGCGATGCTCCTGAATCAAAGAGGACAGAGTCTAGTAACTGAATTAATAGAGAGAGCTCCCAACACGATAGTCGGTTCCTTCTGAGCCTTTCCAGCATCGACATGATTGGCATGGCCAAGTACAATAGCAGGCGGTATGATATTATGGTTTCTGAACCAGCGGTTTCGACAATGCTTCTTACGGTCAACAGGAAGATGTGGTGCATCCTGAGACTGACCCTGGTGACAATCGAGGGTAAGGTGTCCTGGCTGTCCACCCTGAATCGTTAGCAGGCAGTATGATATTATGGTTTCTGAACCAGCGGTTTCGACAATGCTTCTTATGGTCAACAAGAAGATGTGGTGCATCCTGAGACTGACCCTGGTGACAATCGAGGGTAAGCTGTCCTGGCTGTCCACCCTGAATCGTTAGCTGTCTCGGCGGCGAAGGCAGATGAGGTGCCACATAAGACGACTTTGGTGTTGGAGCAGGTCAGTTATGAACATTGTGTGGGATCCAGACTCGACGTTTCTGAGCAGGCTGACTCGCAGATGAGCCAACATCTCAAGTACGCTTGAGCAACTCCTGGGACTCAGTAAGACCAGTTTCAGTTCAGAAAGCTTGGCTGACAAGTGTCGCGAAGTCTGTGCAATCATGAGCAACAAGTGCGAGCTTTATATCGAGACACAGTCCTTATCGGAATTTCTTCTGCTTGCGAGCGTCAGTGCAGACGTCATCCGCAACATAGACGGGGAGTAAAGGATCCTAATACCACCCCAATTGGCGACGTGGGCCCGTAAGCCACATAGCCATGTCAGTAAAACAATTTTTCAGTGACTAGACTCAACTTCAGCCAAGGAGTTGGAAAGGGGGTTCCTATAGGCAATCGTCTCTGAAACCAACTTGTGACGCCCCCGATTCAATCGTACACTAATCATACACGCAAATGTGTACGATCAAGATCAGGGACTCACGGGAAGATATCACAACACAACTCTAAACACAAATAAAAGAATACAAGCTTTATATTACAAGCCAGGGGCCTCGAGGGCTCGAATACAAGATCGATACACAAGAGTCAGCAGAAGCAACAATATCTGAGTACATACATAAGTTAAATAAGACTGCCTTAAGAAGGCTAGCACAAAAAAACACGATTGAAGAGGCAAGGCCTCCTGCCTGGGACCTCCTAACTACTCCTGGTCGTTGGCGGTCTCCACGTAGTAACATCCATCAGCGGTGGCATCTGGCTCCAGGGATCCACCATCTGGTTGCAACAACTGGAAAGGAGAAAAAGGGGGAAAAGGGGTATCAAAGCAACCGTGAGTACTGATCCAAAGTACTCGCAGGCATCAGATCTATACTAAGTATGCATTGGTATCAAATGGAATGGTTGTATCTGTGGACTGAGCTCCAGAATGCTAGAATAGAGGGGGAAGGCCTAACCTATAGAAGACTAGCGACTTCAAGCAGCTCTGAGCATCTTGCAGCATGTACAAGAGTAAAGAATAGCAGTTTATAATTGTCAAACATGTTGTAGCATCAATGCCTAGAGATCCTTCCACGACTCCCCGCGAGAAAGCACATCCCGGAGCCATATATCCATCACATATCTCAAGTATCCATTTCTAGTTATATAAGATCAGGATACAAGTCTGAACGTCCATTACCATGGACACGGTATTCAAATATATAACTTCCCTATAGGGGTGCACCACGTTTTCCAACACACTTCATTACTCTGGCCGGACACACTTTTCTGGGTCAATGTCCGGCCTCGAAAGATCAACACGTCGCAACCCTACCTAGGCTCAGTAGAGAGGTCCCAACCGGTCTACATCCTAAGCGCTCCCTGGTCTTGGGCCCATCGCCCATTGCACTTCGGGTCGTTGTGCGCAGGGTGAATACCAGCACCGCCTCGAATGGCCAGCACGATCCGACTGTGCCACACTACTAAACTGGACGTCTGACAAAGCTTCGGCTGATACTGCGACGTCGAGGCCCATAACTATTCTCGCGTGGTGGTTAGTGCGTAAAGGCCAAATGCCAACTCAGAGCAAATACCCAAACCTGTTAGTGCATTGGGGTCTTGCGGAGACAAGCAGAGACTCATGATAATGTGACCCCATCGCCCCGTCTCGTGGACTTACGGCAAGGGCCCAGAATGCCTGGCCGTGCCTCGTAGAAAACTCACGGGTGCTCTACAGGCCCGCCCGACTTTCACATCAACTTGTGGGGTACCCCTCAGGACCGACCCGACTTCAACAATGGTCTCAAGTAAATTCAAGGTAGCCATGTGTCCAAACATCAAGGGGAAAACCCGAGGAATCATCCTCGATGGATTCCACTTGATGTAATCATCAAGGTGAACATATGAGGAACCACCCTCGAGGTTTACACTTGAGGTGTTGCACGATAGAGCCGTATCGGGAATGGTTAAGGAGGAACCACCCTCATTGACCACGACCGAATAGCTACACTACAAACTTATCATCAAGAGTGCGTCACAAGGTATCACCCTCGACACTCGATAGTAGCTCTGCAGAGTCGAGTAACAAAAAGGGGCGTGATGTGATGTGAGGAGTCGGGCTCTAGTCGTCGATCATGTTGATCAAGCCGTCGATGATGAAGCAGGGGCAACAAAGACAAGGTGGGGGTCACTGATGGATCACTACCCAGCCTATACTAAGCAGTTTAGGATAAGCAGGTAAGGTACAACAACAGGTACAAAAGCAGTCTATGCATCAGAATAGGAGCAATCAATTACAGTAGCAAAATCTAATGCAAGCATGAGAGAATGGAATGGGCTATATCGGGATGATCAAAGGGGGGGCTTGCCTGGAAGTTCCGCTGAAAGGGAAGAAGGGTCGTCGGTGACGTAGTCGATCATAGGGGCATCAACAACAATCTCGGGGTTCACCGGACAGAAGAGGGGGAAGAAACAGTAAATACAGAGCACACAAGAGCAATACTATGCATGACAAGACAAAAGTAGCGCTAGGGTTGTTCTAACATGGTGCTACACGATACCGGTGAAGGGGAATAACATCCGGGAAAGTTTTCCGAAGTTAGGCATTTCCGGACAGACGAACCGGACGGGGAGGGTTGCATTTTCACTATGCTAGGGGCGTGTGACAGACGAACGAACCACGTATTCGGATTCATCTCGTTGTTCTGAGCAACTTTCATGTAGAAAAACTTTTCATCTGAGCTACGGATTATTTTCTATGATTTTTCAAAGACTTAAACAATATTCTAAAATTGCTATTATTTAAATTAATCCCAAAAACAAAAATTATGACGCCAGCCTAACATCATCATGACGTCAACAGTTAACTGTGTTGACCAGGGTGGAACTGACGTGGGGACCCACCTTTCATTGATTGTTCCTTAATTACCAGAATTAATTAGACTAATTAGGTTATTAATTAGTTAATTAAGCAAAATAATTAAGTTAATTAATTATTCTACTGATTAACTAATTATTTAGTTTTTAATCTTTTTAACTAGGAGGACTGGGCCCCGCCTGGCAGTGGCATAGAGGCCAGCCGGGGCGGGTTATTGGGCACGCGGGCACAGGCGTGGGCGCGCGGTGCCTATGCCCTGGTGGCCAGGCCGACGGGGAGCGGCGGGGCGTCGGCGCAGGGGGCCGAGGGGACGGCGACCCTGGGCGGAGGCGGCCGGAGAAGGACGCAGGGGGCGGTGCCGTGCAGGCGCGGGTGAGGCTGCAGCCGGGCACGGCAGCGGCGTCCACTGGCAGTGGCGGGTGATCAGCAGCAGTGGGGCGGCAGAAGCCGGCCCAGGCGAGGCCAGTAGTCGATCGCGGCGGCAGCAGTGGCTGTGGGCGCACCGCGCACGCAGGGGTGAGGCCAGGGGTGGGACGGGCGCTTCCAGAGGCATGACCATGGCGGAGCGGGCGCGGGTGGCTACGTCAACAGGGTCGAAAGGGGGACAGGGGACATCGCGTACAGCGCAGGAGCTCACCGCGCGAGCGTGGGCTCTAGGTAGAGGGCTCGGGGACGTCCGACCTGGGAGAGGACGAGGCGGACGACGGTGACAGGGACGAGGCATTCCGACGTCGGCGCGGTCATGGACGGGGCGACGAGGGTGTCCAGCGAGGCGGGGCTCCGCGGAGGAAGGCGAGGCGTTCGGCGAGTCTGACGAGGGAGGCGAGGCGTTCGGCGACGTTCAAGTAATTTCAGAGTGAAGTTGAAGATCGTCGTGACAAGAGGATAAAATGTCTATGATATGATCATAGAGATGAATATCGGAGTTACGTGTTTGGTACACAATTAAGACACTGTGGAAATTGTTTCACAACTAATACCGCCTGGAACACCATAGTGTGATGGTGTGTCCGAACATCATAGATGCACCCTATTGGATATCGAGCATACCATGATGTCTCTTATCGAATTACCACTATCGTTTATGGATTAGGCATTAGAGACAACCGCATTCACTTTAATAGGGCACCACATAATTCCGTTGAGATGACACCGTGTGAACTATGGTTTAGAGAAACCTAAGCTGTCGTTTCTTAAAAATTTGGGGCTAGATGCTTATGTGAAAAAGTTTCATCCTAATAAGCTGGAACCCAAGACGGATAAATGCATCTTCATAGGTCACCCAAAACATTGGGTATACCTCCTATTTCAGATCCGGAAGCAAAAGTGATTGTTTCTTAAACGGGTCCTTTCTCGAGGAAAAGTTTCTCTCGAAAGAATTGAGTGGGAGGATGGACCAGTGTGTAGCAGGGAACATGAAGTTGTTCCTATGGAACCTACACCAATTGAAGTGGAATTTGATGATAGTGATCATGGAACTTTGGATCAAGTCACTACCAAACCTCGTAGGACGACAAGGACGCGTACTGCTTTAGAACGGTGCGGTAATCCTGTCTTGGAGGTCATGTTGCTAGACAACAATGAACCTACGAGCTATGGAGAAGCGATGGTGGGCCCGGATTCCGACAAATGGCTCGAGGCCATAAATCCGAGAGAGGATCCATGTATGAAAACAAAGTGTAGACTTTGGAAGAACTGCTTGATGGTCATAAGGCTGTTGGGTACAGATGGATTTTAAAAGGAAGACGAACAATGATGGTAAGTATCACCATTAAGAAAGCTCGACTTGTCGTTAAGATGTTTTCCGACAAGTTCAAGAAGTTGACTACGATGAGACTTTCTCACTCGTAGCAATGCTAAGAGTCTATTGGAATTATATTAGCAATTACTGCATGATTTATGAAATCTTGCAGATAGGATGTCAAAACATTGTTTCCTCGACGATATTCTTGAGGAAAGGTTGTATGTGATACAACCAGAAGGTTTTGTCAATCCTGAAAGATGCTAACAAGTATGCAAAGCTCCAGCAATCCTTCTAAGGACTGGAGTAAACATCTCGGAGTTGGAATATACGCTTTGATGAGATGATCAAAGATTTTGGGTTTATACAATGTTTATGAGAAACTTGTATTTCCAAAGAAGTGAGCGGGAGCACTATAGAATTTCTGATGAGTATATGTTGTTGACATATTGTTGATCAAAAATGATGTAGAATTTCTAGAAAGCATATAGGGTTATTTGAAAAGTTTTTTTCAATGGAAAACCTGGATTAAGCTACTTGAACATTGAGCATCAAGATCTATAAGGATAGATCAAAAACGCTTAATAATACTTTCAAATAAATACATACCGTGACAAGATTTTGAAGGAGTTCAAAATAGATCGGCAAAGGAGTTCTTGGCTTTGTTATAAGGTGTGAGTATTGAGTAAGACTCAAGACCTGACCATGGCATAAGAGAGAGAATGGACGAAGGTCGTCCCCTATGCTTCAGACATAGGCTCTACAGTATGCTATGCTGTGTACCGCACCTGAAGTGTGCCTTGCAATGAGTCAGTCAAGAGGTACAAGAATGATCCAGGAATGGATCACAAGACAGCGGTCAAACATATCCTTAGTAACTAGTGGACTAAGAAATTTTCTCGATTATGGAGGTGGTAAAAGAGTTCGTCGTAAAGGGTTACGCCGATGCGAACTTTGACACTAATCCGGATTATTTTGAGTAGTAAACCGAAATCGTATAGTAGAACAATTATTTGGAATAGCTCCAAATAGAGCGTGGTAGCTGCATCTAGGAGATGACATAGAGATTTGTAAAGCACTCACGGATCTGAAAGATTCATACCCGTTGACTAGAAACCTCTCTCACAAGCGAGATATGATCAAACCCAATGGGTGTTGGACTCGTTACAATCACATAGTGATGTGAACTAGATTATTGACTCTAGTGCAAGTGGGAGACTATTGGAAATATGCACTAGAGGCAATAATAAAATGATTATTATTGTATTTCCTTGTTCATGATAATTGTCTATTGTTCATGCTATAATTGTATTGACCGGAAACCGCAATACATGTGTGAATACATAGACCACAACATGTCCCTAGCGAGCCTCTAGTTGACTATCTCGTTGATCAACAGATGGTCATGGTTTCCTGACCATGGACATTGGATGTCATTGATAACGGGATCACATCATTAGGAGAATGATGTGATGGACGAGACAATTCCTAAGCATAGCACAAGATCGTGTAGTTCGTTTGCTAAGGCTTTTCTAATGTCAAGTATCATTTCATTAGACCATGAGATTGTGTAACTCCCTGATACTATAGGAGTGCTTTGGGTGTACCAAACGTCACAACGTAACTAGGTGGCTATAAAGGTGCACTACAGGTATCTCCGAAAGTGTCTGTTGGGTTGGCACGAATCGAGACTGGGATTTGTCACTCCGTATGACGGAGAGGTATCTCTGGGCCCACTCGGTAACGCATCATCATAATGAGCTCAATGTGACTAAGTAGTTAGTCACGGGATCATGCATTACGAAATGAGTAAAGTGACTTACCGGTAACGAGATTGATCGAGGTATTGGGATACCGACGATCGAATCTCGGGCAAGTAACATACCGATTGACAAAGGGAATTGCATACGGGATTGCTTGAATCCTTGACATCATGGTTCATCCGATGAGATCATCGTGGAACATGTGGGAGTCAACATGGGTATCCAGATCCCGCTGTTGGTTATTGGCCAGAGAGCTGTCTCGGTCATGTCTGCATGATTCCCGAACCCGTAGGGTCTACACACTTAAGGTTCGATGACGCTAGGGTTATAAGGGAAGTTTGTATGTGGTTACCGAATGTTGTTCGGAGTCCCCGGATGAGATCCCGGACGTCACGAGGAGTTCTAGAATGGTCCAGAGGTAAAGAATAATATATAGGTAGTGAGGTTTTGGCCACCAGAAGTATTTTGGGGGTCACCGGTAATGTACCGGGACCACCGGAAGGGTTCCGGAGGTCCACCAGGAGGGGCCACCAGCCCTGGAGGCTTGCATGGGCCTAGAGTGGAAAGGGACCAGCCCCAGAGTGGGCTGGTGTGCCTCCCATCAAGGCCCAAGGCGCAGCTATGAGGGTAGAGGGGAAACCTTAGGCGCAGATGGGCCTAAAGGCCCACCCTAGGGCGCACCCCCCTCTCCCCCTCTTGGCCACCCCCCTCTATCCCATCTAGGGCTGCCGCCCCCCTAGGGGTGGGAACCCTAGAGGGGGCGCACCCTCCTCCCCTCCTCCTACAAATAGTGGGGTTTTTGGGGCTGCCATACACATGAGTTTCCATCTCTCCTGGCGCAACACTACCCCTCTCCCTCCTCGTCTCTCGTGGTGCTTGGCGAAGCCCTGCTGGAGTGCCATGCTCCTCCATCACCACCACGCCGTTGTGCTGCTGCTGGAAGGAGTCTTCCCCAACCTCTCCCTCTCTTCTTGCTGGATCAAGGCACGGGAGACGTCACCGGGCTGCACGTGTGTTGAACATGGAGGCACCGTTCTTTGATGCTTAGATCGGATTCGGCCGCGATCTGAATAGCTTCGTGAACGACTCCACCGACCGCGTTCTTGTAACGCTTCGCATCGCGATCTTCAAGGGTATGAAGAAACACTCCCCTCTCTCTCTCTTGTTGCTAGAATCTCCATAGATTGATCTTGGTGATGCGTAGAAAATCTTTGAATTTCTGCTACGTTCCCCAACAGTGGCATCATGAGCCAGGTTTATTGCGTAGATTCTATGCACGAGTAGAACACAAGTTGTTGTGGGCGTTGATTTTGTTCAATATGCTTACCGTTACTAGTCCTATCTTGTTTCGACGGTATTGTGGGATGAAGCGGCCTGGACCGACCTTACACGTACACTTACGTGAGACAGGTTCCACCGACTGACATGCACTTGTTGCATAAGGTGGCTAGTGGGTGCCAGTCTCTCCCACTTTAGTCGGATCAGATTCAAGGAAAAGGGTCCTTATGAAGGGTAAATAGCAATTGACATATCACGTTGTGGTTTTGGCGTAGGTAAGAAACGTTCTTGCTAGAAACCTATAGCAGCCACGTAAAAACTTGCAACAACAATTAGAGGACGTCTAACTTGTTTTTGCAGCATATGCCATGTGATGTGATATGGCCAAGAAGGATGTGATGAATGAAATATATGCGATGTATGAGATTGATCATATTCTTGTAATAGGAATCACGACTTGCATGTCAATGAGTATGACAAACGGTAGGAGCCATAGGAGTTGTCTTTATTTATTGTATGACCTGTGTGTCACTGAATAAAGCCATGTAATTACTTTGCTTCATTGCTAAACCGTTAGCCATAGTAGTAGAAGTAATAGTTGGCGAGACAACTTCATGGAGACACGATGATGGAGATCATGATGATGGAGACCATGATGATGGATATCATGGTGTCATGCCGGTGATGATGATGATCATGGAGCCCCGAAGATGGAGATCAAAAGGAGCAAAATGATATTGGCCATATCATGTCACTATTTGATTGCATGTGATGTTTATCATGTTTATGCATCTTATTTTCTTAGAATGACAGTAGTAAATAAGATGATCCCTCATAATAATTTAAAGAAAGTGTTCCCCCTAACTGTGCACCGTTGCGAAAGATCGTTGCTTCGAAGCACCACGTGATGATCGGGTGTGATAGATTCCAACATTCACATACAACGGGTGTAAGCCAGATTTACACACGCGAAACACTTAGGTTGACTTGACGAGACTAGCATGTACAGACATGGCCTCGGAATACAAGAGACCGAAAGGTCGAACATGAGTCGTATAGCAGATACGATCAACATGAAGATGTTCACCGATGATGACTAGTCCGTCTCACGTGATGATCGAACACGGCCTAGTTGACTCGGATCATGTATCACTTAGATGACTAGAGGGATGTCTATCTGAGTGGGAGTTCATCAAATAATTTGATTAGATGAACTTAATTATCCTGAACATAGTCAAAAGGTCTTTGCAAATTATGTCATATCTCGCGTTTTAGTTCTACTATTTTAGATATGTTCCTAGAGAATATTTAGTTGAAAGTTAATAGTAGCAATTATGCGGACTGGGTCCGTAAACTAAGGATTGTCCTCATTGCTGCGTAGAAGGCTTATGTCCTTAATGCACCGCTCGGTGTGCTGAACCTCGAACGTCGTTTGTGGATGTTGTGAACATCTGACATACACGTTTTGATGACTGCGTGATAGTTCAGTAATGTTAAACGATTTAGAATTGAGGCGCTGAAGACGTTTTAGAAACATCACGGAACATATAAGATGTTCCAAGGGCTGAAATTGGGATTTCAGGCTCGTCCCTACGTCAAGAGGTATAAGACCTCCGATGAGTTTCTTAGCCTACAAACTAAGGGAGAAAATCTCAATCATTGAGCTTGTACTCAGATTGTTTGGGTACAACAATCACTTGACTCGAGTGGGAGGTAATCTTCCAGATGAGATAGTGATGTTTCTCCAAAGTCACTTCCACCAAGCTACTAGAGCTTCGTGATGAACTATAACATATCAGGGATAGATATGATGATCCTTGAGATATTCGTGATGTTTGACACCGCGAAAGTAGAAATCAAGAAGGAGCATCAATTGTTGATGGTTAGTGAAACCACTAGTTTCAAGAAGGGCAAGGGCAAGAAGGGATACTTCATGAAATGGCAAGTCAGTTGCTGCTCTAGTGAAGAAACCCAAGGTTGAACCCAAACTCGAGACTAAGTGCTTCTGTAATGAGGGGAACGGTCACTGAAGCAGAACTACCCTAGATACTTGGTAGATGAGAAGGTTGGCAAGGTCGATAGAAGTATATTGGATATACATTATATTAATGTGTACTTTACTAGTACTCCTAGTAGCACGAGGGTATTAGATACCGGTTCGGCTGCTAAGTGTTAGTAACTCGAAATAAAAGCTGCGGAATAAACGGAGACTAGCTAAAGGTGAGATGACGATATGTGTTGGAAGTGTTTCCAAGCTTGATGTGATCAAGCATCGCATACTCCCTCTACCACCAAGATTGGTGTTAAACCTAAATAATTGTTATTTGGTGTTTGCGTTGAGCATAGACATGATTGGATTATGTCTATCGCAATACGATTATTCATTTAAGGAGAATAATGGTTACTCTGTTTATTTGAATACTACCTTCAATGGTCTTACACCTAAAATGAATGGTTTATTGAATCTCGATTGTAGTAATACACATGTTCATGCCAAAAGATATAAGCTAGTAATGATAGTACCACCTTCTTGTGGCACTGCCATTTGAGTCATATTGGTATAAAATGCATAAAGAAGCTCCATGTTGATGGATCTTTGGACTCACTCATTTTTTGAAAAGTTTGAGACATGCGAACCATGTCTATTGGTATGTATGCATGAAGAAACTCCATACATATGGATCGTTTGGACTCACTTGTTTTTGAATCACTTGAGACATGCAAATCATACCACGTGGGCAAGATGACTGAAAGGCCTCGTTTTCAGTGAGATGGAACAAGAAAGCAACTTGTTGGAAGTAATACATTTTGATGTGTGCAGTCCAATGAGTGCTGAGGCACGCAGTGGATATTGTTATGTTCTTACTTCACAAATGATTTGAGTAGATGCTGAGTATATTTACTTGATGAAACACAAGTTTGAATTGTTGAAAGGTTCAAGTAATTTCAGAGTGAAGTTGACAATCGTCGTGACAAGAGGATAAAATGTCTATGATATGATCATAGAGATGAATATCTGAGTTACGTGTTTGGTACACAATTAAGACATTGTGGAAATTGTTTCACAACTAATACCGCCTGGAACACCATAGTGTGATGGTGTGTCCGAACATCATAGATGCACCCTATTGGATATGGAGCATACCATGATGTCTCTTATCGAATTACCACTATCGTTTATGGATTAGGCATTAGAGACAACTGCATTCACTTTAATAGGGCACCACATAATTCCATTGAGATGACACCGTGTGAACTATGGTTTAGAGAAATCTAAGCTGTCATTTCTTAAAAGTTTGGGGCTGCAATGCTTATGTGAAAAAGTTTCATCCTAGTAAGCTCGAACCCAAAACGGATAAATGCATCTTCATAGGTCACCCAAAACAGTTGGGTATACCTCCTATTTCAGATCCGGAAGCAAAAGTGATTGTTTCTTAAATGGGTCCTTTCTCAAGGAAAAGTTTCTCTCGAAAGAATTGAGTGGGAGGATGGTGGAGACTTGATGAGGTTATTGAACCATCACTTCAACCAGTGTGTAGCAGGGCACATGAAGTTGTTCCTGTGGCACCTACACCAATTGAAGTGGAAGTTCATGATAGTGATCATGGAACTTCGGATCAAGTCACTACCAAACCTCGTAGGATGACAAGGACGCATACTGCTTTAGAATTGTGCGGTAATCCTGTCTTGGAGGTCATGTTGCTAGACAACAATGAACCTACGAGCTATGGAGAAGCGATGGTGGGCCCGGATTCCGACAAATGGCTTGAGGCCATAAAATCCGAGAGAGGATCCATGTATGAAAACAAAGTATAGACTTTGGAGGAACTGCTTGATGGTCGTAAGGCTGTTGGGTACAGATGTATTTTAAAAGGAAGACGAACAATGATGGTAAGTATCACCATTAAGAAAGCTCCACTTGTCGTTAACATGTTTTCCGACAAGTTCAAGAAGTTGACTACGATGAGACTTTCTCACTCGTAGCGATGCTAAGAGTCTGTTGGAATTATATTAGCAATTACTGCATGATTTATGAAATCTTGCAGATAGGATGTCAAAACATTGTTTCCTCGACGATATTCTTGAGGAAAGGTTGTATGTGATACAACCACAAGGTTTTGTCAATCTTGAAAGATGCTAACAAGTATGCAGAGCTCCAGCAATCCTTCTAAGGACTGGAGTAAGCATCTCGGAGTTGGAATATACACTTTGATGAGATGATCAAAGATTTTGGGTTTATACAATGTTTATGAGAAACTTGTATTTCCAAAGAAGTGAGTGGGAGCACTATAGAATTTCTGATGAGTATATGTTGTTGACATATTGTTGATCAGAAATGATGTAGAATTTCTAGAAATCATTTAGGGTTATTTGAAAAGTGTTTTTCAATGGAAAACCTGGATTAAGCTACTTGAACATTGAGCGTCAAGATATATAAGGATAGATCAAAAATGCTTAATAATACTTTCAAATAAATACATACCATGACAAGATTTTGAAGGAGTTCAAAATAGATCGGCAAAGAAGGAGTTCTTGGCTCTGTTATAAGGTGTGAGTATCGAGTAAGACTCAAGACCTGACCATGGCATAAGAGAGAGAATGGACGAAGGTCGTCCCCTATGCTTCAGACATAGGCTCTACAGTATGCTATGCTGTGTACCGCACCTGAAGTGTGCCTTGCCATGAGTTAGTCAAGGGGTACAAGAATGATCCAAGAATGGATCACAAGACAACGGTCAAACATATCCTTAGTAACTAGTGGACTAAGGAATTTTCTCGATTATGGTGGTGGTAAAAGAGTTCATCGTAAAGGGTTACGCCGATGCGAACTTTGACACTAATCCGGATTATTCTGAGTAGTAAACCAGAATTGTATAGTAGAACAGTTATTTGGAATAGCTCCAAATAGAGCGTGGTAGCTGCATCTAGGAGATGACATAGAGATTTGTAAAGCACACACGGATCTGAAAGATTCATACCCGTTGACTATAAACCTCTCTCACAAGCGAGATATGATCAAACCCAATGGGTGTTGGACTCGTTACAATCACATAGTGATGTGAACTAGATTATTGACTCTAGTGCAAGTGGGAGACTGTTGGAAATATGCCCTAGAGACAATAATAAAATGGTTATTATTGTATTTTGTTGTTCATGATAATTTTCTATTGTTCATGCTATAATTGTATTGACCGAAAACCACAATACATGTGTGAATACATAGACCACAACATGTCCCTAGTGAGCCTCTAGTAGACTAGCTCGTTGATCAACAGATGGTCATGGTTTCCTGACCATGGACATTGGATGTCATTGATAACGGGATCACATCATTAGGAGAATGATGTGATGGACGAGACCCAATCCTAAGCATAGCACAAGATCGTGTAGTTCGTTTGATAAAGCTCTTATAATGTCAAGTATCATTTTCTTAGACCATGAGATTGTGTAACTCCCTGATACCGTAGGAGTACTTTGGGTGTACCAAACGTCACAACGTAACTGGGTGGCTATAAAGGTGCACTACAGGTATCTCCGAAAGTGTCTGTTGGGTTAGCACGAATCGAGGCTGGGATTTGTCACTCCGTATGACGGAGAGGTATCTCTGGGCCCACTCGGTAATGCATCATCATAATGAGCTCAATGTGACTAAGTAGTTAGTCAAGGGATCATGCATTACGGAACGAGTAAAGTGACTTGCCGGTAACGAGATTGAACGAGGTATTGGGATACCGACGATCGAATCTCGGGCAAGTAACGTACCGATTGACAAAGGGAATTGCATACGGGATTGCTTGAATCCTTGACATCGTGGTTCATCTGATGATATCATCGTGGAACACGTGGGAGCCAACATGGGTATCTAGATCCCGCTGTTGGTTATTGTCCAGAGAGCTATCTCGGTCATGTCTGCATGATTCCCGAACCCGTAGGGTTTACAGACTTAAGGTTCGATGACGCTAGGGTTATAAGGGAAGTTTGTATGTGGTTACCGAATGTTGTTCGGAGTCCCCGGATGAGATCCCGGACGTCACGAGGAGTTCCAGAATGGTCCAGAGGTAAAGAATAATATATAGGTAGTGAGGTTTTGGCCACCAGAAGTATTTTGGGGGTCACCGGTAATGTACCGGGACCACCGGAAGGGTTCCGGAGGTCCACCAGGAGGGGCCACCAGCCCTGGAGGCTTGCATGGGCCTAGAGTGGAAAGGGACCAGCCCCAGAGTGGGCTGGTGCGCCTCCCACCAAGGCCCAAGGCGCAGCTATGAGGGGAGATGGGAAACCCTAGGCGCAGATGGGCTTAAAGGCCCACCCTAGGGCGCACCCCCTCTCCCCCTCTTGGCCGCCCCCTCTATCCCATCTAGGGCTGCCGCCCCCCTAGGGATGGGAACCCTAGAGGGGGCGCACCCCCCTCCCCTCCTCCTATAAATAGAGGGGGTTTTGGGGCTGCCATACACATGAGTTTCCATCTCTCCTGGCGCAGCCCTACCCCTCTCCCTCCTCGTCTCTCGTGGTGCTTGGAGAAGCCCTACTGGAGTGCCACGCTCCTCCATCACCACCACGCCGTTGTGCTGCTGCTGGACGGAGTCTTCCCCAACCTCTCCCTCTCTTCTGGCTGGATCAAGGCACGGGAGACGTCACCGGGTTGCACGTGTGTTGAACGCGGAGGCACCGTTCTTCGGTGCTTAGATCGGATTCGACCGCGATCTGAATCAGTTCGTGAATGACTCCACCGACCGCGTTCTTGTAATGCTTCCGCATCATGATCTTCAAGGGTATGAATATACACTCCCTTCTCTCTCTTGTTGCTAGAATCTCCATATATCGATCTTGGTGATGCGTAGAAAATCTTTGAATATCTGCTTGCAGAATATAAATTTTTTCTACGTATCACCAAGATCAATCTATGGAGTCATCTAGCAATGAGAGAGATAGGAGTGCATCTACGTACCCTTGTAGATCGCGAGCGGAAGCGTTCAAGAGAACGGGGTTGATGGAGTCGTACTCGTCGTGATCCAAGTCACCGATGATCCTAGCGCCGCACGGACGGCACCTCCACGTTCAACACATACGGTTGGGAGAGACGTCTCCTCCTTCTTGATCCAGCAAGGGGGAAGGAGAGGTTGATGGAGATCCCGCAGCACGACGGCGTGGTGGTGGAAGTAGCGGGGATCTCGGCAGGGCTTCGCCAAGCTCAGCGAGAGGGAGAGGTGTTACGGGGGGAGAGGGACGCACCAGGGGCTTTGGTGCGCAGCCCTCCCTCCCCCCTCTTTA
>NC_041381.1:710522492-710536214 GCF_002162155.2 Triticum dicoccoides
GGGGCACCCCCACCCCCAGGGTTTCCAACCCTAGGCGTAGGGGGAGGCCCAAGGGGGGTGCACCAGCCCACCAGGGGCTGGTTCCCTTCCCACTTCAGCTCATTGGGCCTTCCGGGATAGGTGGCCCCACCCGGTGGACCCCCGGGACCCTTCCGGTGGTCCCGGTACAATACCGGTGATCCCTGAAACTTTCCCGGTGGCCGAAACTGGACTTCCCATATACAAATCTTTACCTCCGGACCATTCTGGAACTCCTCGTGACGTCCGGGATCTCATCCGGGGCTCTGAACAACTTTCGGGTTACTGCATACTAATATCTCTACAACCCTAGTGTCACCGAACCTTAAGTGTGTAGACCCTACGGGTTCGGGAATCACACAGACATGACCGAGACAACTCTCTGGCCAAACCAGCAGCGGGATCTGGATACCCATGTTGGCTCCCACATGTTCCACGATGATCTCATTGAATGAACCACGATGTCGAGGATTCAAGTAATCCCGTATACAATTCCCTTTGTCAATCAGTACGTTACTTGCCCAAGATTCGATCGTCGGTATCCCAATACCTCGTTCAATCTCGTTACCAACAAGTCACTTTACTCGTACTGTAATGCATGATCCCGTGACCAACCACTTGGTCACATTGAGCTCATTATGATGATGCATCACCGAGTGGGCCCAAAGATACCTCTCCATCATACAGAGTGACAAATCCCAGTTTCGATCCGTGTCAACCCAACAGACACTTTCGGGGATACCTGTAGTATACCTTTATAGTCACCCAGTTACTTTGTGACGTTTGGTACACCCAAAGCACTCCTACGGTATCCGGGAGTTATACGATCTCATGGTCTAAGGAAATGATACTTGACATTGGAAAAGCTCTAGCAAATGAACTACACGATATTGTGCTATGCTTAGGATTGGGTCTTGTCCATCACATCATTCTCCTAATGATGTGATCCCATTATCAATGACATCCAATGTCCATAGTCAGGAAACCATGACTATCTGTTGATCAACGAGCTAGTCAACTAGAGGCTCACTAGGGACATGTTGTGGTCTATGTATTCACACATGTATTACGATTTTTGGATAGCACAATTATAGCATGAATAATAGACAATTATCATGAACAAGGAAACATAATAATAATCATTTTATTATTGCTTCTAGGGCATATTTCCAACAGTCTCCCACTTGCACTAGAGTCAATTATCTAGTTACATTGTGATGAATCGAACACCCATAGAGTTCTGGTGTTGATCATGTTTTGCTCGCGGAAGAGGTTTAGTCAACGGATCTGCGACATTCAGATCCGTATGCACTTTGCAAATATCTATGTCTCCATCTTGAACATTTTCACGAATGGAGTTGAAGTGACGCTTGATGTGCCTGGTCTTCTTGTGAAACTTGGGATCCTTGGCAAGGGCAATAGCTCCAGTGTTGTGACAAAAGAGAGTGATCGGCCCCGACGCATTGGGTATGACTCCTAGGTCGGTGATGAACTCCTTCATCCATATTGCTTCATGTGCTGCCTCCGAGGCTGCCATGTACTCCGCTTCACATGTAGATCCCGCCACGACGCTTTGCTTGCAACTGCACCAGCTTACTGCCCCACCATTCAAAATATACACATATCCGGTTTGTGACTTAGAGTCATCCAGATCTGTGTCGAAGCTAGGGTCGATGTAACCCTTTACGACGAGCTCTTCGTCACCTCCATAAACGAGAAACATGTCCTTTGTCCTTTTCAGGTACTTCAGGATATTCTTGACTGCTATCCAGTGTTCCATGCCGGGATTACTTTGGTACCTTCCTACCAAACTTATGGCAAGGTTTACATCAGGTCTGGTACACAACATGGCATACATAATAGACCCTATAGCCAAGGCATAGGGGATGACACTCATCTTTTCTCTATCTTCTGCCGTGGTCGGGCATTGAGCCGAGCTCAATTTCACACCTTTCAACACAGGCAAGAACCCTTTCTTGGACTGATCCATATTGAACTTCTTCAATATCTTATCAAGGTATGTGCTTTGTGAAAGACCTATGAGGCATCTCGATCTATCTCTATAGATCTTGATGCCTAATATGTAAGTAGCTTCTCCAAGGTCCTTCATTGAAAAACACTTATTCAAGTAGGCCTTAATGCTGTCCAAAAGTTCTATAGCATTTCCCATGAAAAGTATGTCATCTACATATAATATGAGAAATGCTAGAGCTCCCACTCACTTTCTTGTAAACGCAGGCTTCTCCATAAGTCTGCATAAACCCAAATGCTTTGATCATCTCATCAAAGCGAATGTTCCAACTCCGAGATGCTTGCACCAGCCCATAAATGGATCGCTGGAGCTTGCATACCTTGTTAGCATTCTTAGGATCGACAAAACCTTCCGGTTGCATCATATACAGTTCTTCCTTAAGATAGCCGTTAAGGAATGACGTTTTGACGTCCATTTGCCATATCTCATAATCATAGTATGCGACAATTTCTAACATGATTCAAACGGACTTCAGCTTCTCTACGGGAGAGAAAGTCTCATCGTAGTCAACCATTGAACTTGCTGGTAACCCTTAGCGGCAAGTCGAGCTTTATAGATGGTAACATTACCATCCGCGTCCGTCTTTTTCTTAAAGATCCATTTGTTTTCTATCGCTCGCCGATCATCGGGCAAGTCTGTCAAAGTCCATACTTTGTTTTCATACATGGATCCTATCTTGGATTGCATGACTTCTAGCCATTTGTTGGAATCTGGGCCTGCCATCGCTTCTTCGTAGTTCGAAGGTTCACCGTTGTCTAACAACATGATTTCCAGGACAGGGTTGCCATACCATTCTGGTGTGGAACGTGTCCTTGTGGACCTTCAAAGTTCAGTAGCAACTTGATCCGAAGTACCTTGATCATCATCATTAACTTCCTCTCTAGTCGATGCAGGCAGCACAGGAACATCTTCGTGAGCTGCGCTACTTTCCGGTTCAAGAGGCAGTACTTCATCGAGTTCTACTTTCCTCCCACTTATTTCTTTCGAGAGAAACTCTTTCTCCAGAAAGGACCCGTTCTTGGCAACAAAGATCTTGCCTTCGGATCTAAGGTAGAAGGTATACCCAATGGTTTCCTTAGGGTATCCTATGAAGACGTATTTTTCCGACTTGGGTTCGAGCTTTTCAGGTTGAAGTTTCTTGACATAAGCATCGCATCCCCAAACTTTTAGAAACGACAGCTTAGGTTTCTTCCCAAACCATAATTCATACGGTGTCATCTCAACGGATTTAGACGGTGCCCTATTTAAAGTGAACGTAGCTGTCTCTAGAGTGTATCCCCAAAATGATAGCGGTAAATCGATGAGTGACATCATAGATCGCACCATATCCATTAGAGTGCGATTATGACGTTCGGACACACCATTACACTGAGGTGTTCCAGGCGGCGTGAGTTGTGAAACGATTCCACATTTCCTTAAGTGCGTACCAAATTCGTGACTTAAATATTCTCCTCCATGATCTGATCGTAAGAACTTTATTTTCCGGTCATGTTGATTCTCTACCTTATTTTGAAATTCCTTGAACTTTTCAAAGGTCTCAGACTTGTGCTTCATCAAGTAGACATACCCATATCTACTTAAGTCATCAGTGAGAGTGAGAACATAATGATAGCCTCCGCGAGCCTCAACGCTCATTGGACCGCACACATCAGTATGTATGATTTCCAATAAGTTGGTTGCTCGCTCCATTGTTCCGGAGAACGGAGTCTTAGTCATTTTACCCATGAGGCACGGTTCACACGTGTCAAATGATTCAAAATCAAGAGACTCCAAAAGTCCATCTGTATGGAGCTTCTTCATGCGTTTGACACCAATGTGACCAAGGCGGAAGTGCCACAAGTATGTGGGACTATCGTTATCAACCTTACATCTTTTGGTATTCACACTATGAATGTGTGTAACATCACGTTCGAGATTCATTAAGAATAAAAAATTGACCAGCGGGGCATGACCATAAAACATATCTCTCATATTAATAGAACAACCATTATTCTCGGATTTAAATGAGTAGCCATCTCTTATTAAACGAGATCTAGATACAATGTTCATTCTCAAAGCTGGCACTAAATAACAATTATTGAGGTTTAAAACTAATCCCGTAGGTAAATGTAGAGGTAGCGTGCCGACGGCGATCACATCGACCTTGGAACCATTCCTGACGCGCATCGTCACCTCGTCCTTCGCCAGTCTTCGCTTATTCCGCAGCTCCTGCTTTGAGTTACAAATATGAGCAACCGCACCGGTATCAAATACCCAGGAGCTACTACAAGTACTGGTAAGGTACACATCAGTTACATGTATATCACATATACCTTTGGTGTTGCCGGCCTTCTTGTCCGCTAAGTACTTGGGCCAGTTCCGCTTCTAGTGTCCGCTTCCCTTGCAATAAAAGCACTCAGTCTCAGGTTTGAGTCCATGCTTTGGATTCTTCCCGGCAACTGGCTTACCGGGCGCGACAACTCCCTTGACGTCCTTCTTGAAGTTCTTCTTACCCTTGCCTTTCTTGAAACTAGTGGTTTTATTGACCATCAACACTTGATGTTCCTTTTTGATTTCTACTTCCGCTGATTTCAGCATTGAAAATACCTCAGGAATAGTTTTCACCATCCCCTGCATATTGTAGTTCCTCACAAAGCTCTTGTAGCTAGGTGGAGCGATTGAAGGATTCTCAATGACCGCCTCATCCGGGAAGTTAATGTCCAGCTGCGACAAGCGGTTGTGCAACCCAGACATTTTGAGTATGTGCTCACTGACATAACTATTTTCCTCCATCTTACAACTGTAGAACTTGTCGGAGACTTCATATCTCTTGACCCGGGCATGAACTTGGGAAACCATTTTCAGCTCTTCGAACATCTCATATGCTCCGTGTTGCTCAAAACGCTTTTGGAGCCCCGGTTCTAAGCTGTAAAGCATGCCGCACAGAATGAGGGAGTAGTCATCAACACGCGACTGCCAGGCGTTCATAACGTCTTGAGTTGCGGGGAAAACGGGTGCTTCACCTAGCGGTGCATCTAGGACATATGCTCTTTTGGCAGCTATGAGGATGATCCTCATGTTCCGGACCTAGTCCGTGTAGTTGCTGCCATCGTCTTTCAGCTTGGTTTTCTCTAGGAACGCATTGAAGTTGAGGGCAACATTAGCATGGGCCATTTGATCTACAAGACATATTGCAAAGGTTTTAGACTAAGTTCATGATAATTAAGTTCATCTAATCAAATTATTTAATGAACTCCCACTCAGATAGACATCCCTCTAGTCATCTAAGTGATCCATGATCCAAGTCAACTAGGCCGTGTCCGATCATCACGTGAGACGGACTAGTCATCATCGGTGAACATCTTCATGTTGATCGTATCTTCTATGCGACTCATGTTTGACCTTTCGGTCTCTTGTGTTCTGAGGCCATGTCTGTACATGCTAGGCTCGTCAAGTCAACCTAAGTGTTTTTGCATGTGTAAATCTGTCTTACACCCGTTGTATGTGAACGTTAGAATCTATCACACCCGATCATCACGTGGTGCTTCGAAACAACGAACTTTCACAATGGCGCACAGTTAGGGGGAACACTTTCTTGAAATTATTATGAGGGATCATCTTATTTACTACTGTCGTTCTAAGCAAATAAGATGCAAAAAACATGATAAACATCACATGCAATCAAATAGTGACATGATATGACCAATATCATTTTGCTCCTTTTGATCTCCATCTTCGGGGCGCCATGATCATCATCGTCACTGGCATGACACCATGATCTCCATCATCATGATCTCCATCATCGTGTCTTCATGAAGTTGTCATGCCAATGATTACTTCTACTACTATGGCTAACGGTTTAGCAATAAAGTAAAGTAATTACATGGCGTTATTCAATGGCACGCAGGTCATACAATAATTAAGACAACTCCTATGGCTCCTGCCGGTTGTCATACTCATTGACATGCAAGTCGTGATTCCTATTAGAAGAACATGATCAATCTCATACATCACATATATATCATTCATCACATCCTTTTGGCCATATCACATCACAAGGCATATGCTGCAAAAACAAGTTAGACGTCCTCTAATTGTTGTTGCATGTTTTTACGTGGCTGCAATAGGGTTCTAGCAAGAATGTTTCTTACCTACGTCAAAACCACAACATGATATGCCAATTTCTATTTACCCTTCATAAGGACCCTTTTCATCGAATCCGATCTGACTAAAGTGGGAGAGACAGACACCCGCTAGCCACCTTATGCAACTAGTGCATGTCAGTCGGTGAAACCTGTCTCACGTAAGCGTACATGTAAGGTCGGTCCGGGCCGCTTCATACCACGATGCCGCCGAAACAATATAAGACTAGTAGTGGAAAGTAAATTGACAAAATCTATGCCCACAACAAAAATTGTATTCTTCTCGTGCATAGAAACTACGCATAGACCTAGCTCATGATGCCACTGTTGGGGATCGTTGCAGAAAATAAAATTTTTCTACGCATCACCAAGATCAATCTATGGAGTCATCTAGCAACAAGAGAGATAGGAGTGCATCTACATACCCTTGTAGATAGCGAGCGGAAGCGTTCAAGAGAACGGGGTTGATGGAGTCGTACTCATCGTGATCCAAATCACCGATGATCCTAGCGTCGAACGGACGGCACCTCCGCATTCAACACATGTACGGTTGGGAGAGACGTCTCCTTCTTGATCCAGCAAGGGGGAAGGAGAGGTTGATGGAGATCCAGCAGCACGACGGTGTGGTGGTGGAAGTAGCGGGGATCTCGGCAGGGCTTCGCCAAGCTCAGCGAGAGGGAGAGGTGTTACGGGGGGAGAGGGAGGCGCCAATGGCTTTGGTGCGCAGCCCTCCCTCCTCCCTCTTTATATAGGGGCCCTGGGGGGGCGCCGGCCCCTTAGAGATCCAACCTCAAGGGGAGGGGGCGGCCAAAGGGGGGAACTTGCCCCCCAAGTCAGGTGGGGTGTCCCCCACCCCTAGGGTTTCCAACCCTAGGCGCAGGGGAGGCCCAAGGGGGGCGCACCAGCCCGCTAGGGGCTGGTTCCCTTCCCACTTCAGCCCATGGGGCCCTCCGGGATAGGTGGCCCCACCCGGTGGACCCCCGGGACCCTTCAGGTGGTCCCGGTACAATACCGGTGATCCCCGAAACTTTCCCGGTGGCCGAAACTGGACTTCCTATATACAAATCTTTACCTCCGGACCATTTTGGAACTCCTCGTGACGTCCGGGATCTCATCCGGGACTTCGAACAACTTTCGGGTTACTGCATACTAATATCTCTACAACCCTAGCATCACCGAACCTTAAGTGTGTAGACCCTACGGGTTCGGGAATCACACAGACATGACCGAGACAGCTCTCCGGCCAATAACCAGCAGCGGGATCTGGATACCCATGTTGGCTCCCACATGTTCCACGATGATCTCATCGAATGAACCACGATGTCGAGGATTCAAGTAATCCCGTATACAATTCCCTTTGTCAATCGGTACGTTACTGGCCCGAGATTCGATCGTCGGTATCCCAATACCTCGTTCAATCTTGTTACCGGCAAGTCACTTTACTCGTACTGTAATGCATGATCCCGTGACCAACCACTTGGTCACATTGAGCTCATTATGATGATGCATTACCGAGTGGTCCCAGAGATACCTCTCCGTCATACGGAGTGACAAATCCCAGTCTCGATCCATGTCAACCCAGCAGACACTTTCGGGGATACCTGTAGTATACCTTTATAGTCACCCAGTTACGTTGTGACGTTTGGTACATCCAAAGCACTCCTACAGTATCCGGGAGTTACATGATCTCATGGTCTAAGGAAATGATACTTGACATTGGAAAAGCTCTAGCAAACGAACTACACGATCTTGTGCTATGCTTAGGATTGGGTCTTGTCCATCACATCATTCTCCTAATGATGTGATCCCGTTATCAATGACATCCAATGTCCATAGTCAGGAAACCATGACTATCTGTTGATCAACGAGCTAGTCAACTAGAGGCTCACTAGGGACATGTTGTGGTCTATGTATTCACACATGTATTATGATTTCCGGATAACACAACTATAGCATGAATAATAGAAAATTATCTTGAACAAGGAAATATAATAATAATCATTTTATTATTGCTTCTAGGGCATATTTCCAATAGGTCGGTGGTAGCGGCGGACGGTGGTGGCTCCGTTCGATGGTGAGCTCGGGGAAGGGACTAGAGGGCGAGGGAGAAGCAAAGAGTGAGGGAGAGGAGCGAGGGGCCACGGGGCATCTCCGTGGCATCACTAGAAGGCCCGGGGAGGAAGCAGGAGGTGGCCGCGGCTCGGCTGTGCGCGCACCACGCGCAACACCAGTAGGCGCGAGGAAGACGACGCGCGACGGGGTGGGCTGGGCCTAGCAGGCCGGATACTGTAGCAGGTAGGCCAGGTAGGTCTTCTGCCTCTTCATTTTTTTCTTGTTTAGATTCCAGTTTTCTATTTCTGCCGTTGTTTTTGAATTACTAAAAATACTAAACCTTTCCTAAAAATACTGACATAAGTTGTGGGCACTGTTGAAATATTTGTCAGCAGCCCTCAACCATTATCAGTATTATTTGGGAAATTAAAAAAAAATATATGAATTAAATGCCCAAATGCAAATACTTAATGGATTAATTCAAAAATCTAGAGTGACCTAGAAAAATGTGCACAATTTTTGGCAGAGGTTCTAGACCAATTCAAAAATGATGAACTTTTCTGAAAAGCATTCTGGATTCATTGAAATGTTTTTCAGTTGAACCTGGTATTTTCGGGGGGGGGGGGGTGCTGGGGTTTGTTGCTCCCCATTTCAAGTTTAAGAGAAATTTAAACATGATGCAACACAAGACTAGCTAACCGTGAGCAGATCAGAACTAGGGATGTGACAACACGCCACTGGAAAGTGGCCTAAATAGCAACAATGTGCCATTAATAATCACATGCCACTAGTAAGTGGACTAAACAGTAGTGTCGCGCCGCTAGGCGCGCTCGTCATTAGTAAGTTCCACCGGAAGTGTGTTCGACAGAAATTACTAGTAGCGTGTGTGCCGAGTGCACACCACTAATAATGAACAAACTAGTGGTACACTGCATACGGACTCGCCACTAGCAATTACTTTCTGGCCTGCATGTGGGCACCATGTAGCTGTATTTGCCTCAGGCCACCAGTATGTACATTATTAGTGGCGTGTGCCCTTGAGCTGTGCGGCACAAGTTTCTTTTGTGTGGGTCCGCATAGTAGTGATGTTACCTATATCTGGCCTGATGCTAGTATTTATACTATTAGCAACATGCGAGCTGCACCGCATGCCACTAATAGCTACGGGATATTTGAGGAGAGCCCATAGTACACATGTGATCCTCTCTCACCAGCTCACTTCTTCATCCCCCCTCTCCCCCTTCTTCCTCCTCTCTCCTTTTTTCCTTTCTCGAAATCAATCTCTCCCACACATTGTTGCACATTTTTAGATCTAGCTAGCTAATTAGCCTTAGATCTATCTAGGTAGTTACTTAAGCACTCTAGTTAGTTACTCTCTCTCCTCCACCCTTTCCCATGTATTAAATTAATGTTGCCTATCTCTTCTCCATTAATGCTTAGCTACCCCCATTCCTCTAGATCAGTCTCCCTCTCAAATACTATCTCTCTTTCCACACAACATAGGGTCACTCTTGATTGATTGACGTCTAGCTAGCTCAACCGGTCCTCTCCTTTTAGTGAGAACTTACTTTTTGAATGAAATGAAATGTATTATAAATTGTTGTGGACATGCATATATGTGTGAGATGATGAAAATTTTGTCCAACTTTTGAGCCATCATTATGATCGGCGTTGTGTCATTTTTTTAATCAAAAGTCATGTTGAATTTTTAAGACCATGTTGGATTTACTTTTATTTCTTATATTGTCTTATATGGGTCGACCGAGTGAGAAATATAATGGATCAAAGTTTGGAAGAGTTCTTAGCGTTTGCCTGGGAAGATATGAAGTGAAGGGGTGGCAATGAGATATGTTGTTCGTGTCGTCGATGCAAAATCCTGCAAATGTTCATGGACCATTCTGGCAAAGTGGGGCTCATTTGCTCGTGTGGGTTTCATGAATAATTATACAAGGTGGACAAGTCACAACGGGTAGGATGAGGATGTTGCCGACATCTAAGGGTCAGCAGATGAAGAAGCTCGAAGTGAAGAGCCATAAGAAGAAGGGTGGATCACCAAGAGGCACCGATGATGAGTGATATTTTACACTCATTTACATTTTGTTTAAACCAAAGCTTCTTGTACACCTGAAAAGCTTTTATAAAGGGGACCCACTTGAAATGTGAACAGAATGTCAGCGAGCGAAGCCAGAACAAAGCCATCTTCGTCCCTCTACCTCAACCCTAGCCGCCGCAATTTCCATCTCCATAGTGACCATCACCACCATAGTGCTTCCTCTCTAGATCATACTTGTAATTGTGCATCGCACTCATCATCCATTGTAAGACATATTATCAATTTCCATGATGTGTTCTTCATGTGATCTGATCTCTGATGTCTACTACTCAAGCTTCTTCTTGTAGACTCGTGTTGGGCCGCCAAGCGCAGAGTTTTGTAGGACAGTAGCAAGTTTCTCTCAAGTGGATGACCTAAGGTTTATCAATCCGTGGGAGGCATAGGATGAAGATGGTCTCTCTCAAACAACCCTGCAACCAAATAACTAAGAGTCTCTTGTGTCCCCAACACATTGTGACGCCCCCGATTCAATCGTACACTAATCATATGTGCAAATATGTACGATCAAGATCAGGGACTCACGGGAAGATATCAAAACACAACTCTAAACACAAATAAAAGGATACAAGCTTTATAGTACATGCCAGGGGCCTCAAGGGATCGAATACAAGCTTGATACACAAGAGTCAGCGGAAGCAACAATATCTGAGTACAGACTTAAGTTAAACAAGACTGCCTTAAGAAGGCTAGCACAAAAGCAGCACGATCAAAGAGGCAAGGCCTCCTGCCTCGGACCTCCTAACTACTCCTGGTCGTTGGCGGTCTCCGCGTAGTAGCATCCATCGGC
This sequence comes from Triticum dicoccoides, assembly GCF_002162155.2. Classification (NCBI taxonomy): domain Eukaryota; kingdom Viridiplantae; phylum Streptophyta; class Magnoliopsida; order Poales; family Poaceae; genus Triticum; species Triticum dicoccoides. Next base: position 710,533,616 of record NC_041381.1, read on the forward strand.
AGTTGCATTTGGCTCCAGGGATCCACCATCTGGTTGCAACAACCGGAAAGGAGAAAGAAGGGGGAAAAGGGGTAGCAAAGCAACTGTGAGTACTCATCCAAAGTACTTGCAAGCATCAGATCTATACTAAGTATGCATTGGTATCAAATGGAAGGGTTGTATCTGTGGACTAAACTACAGAATGCTAGAATAGAGGGGGAAGGCCTAGCCTATCAAAGACTAGCATCTTCAAGCAGCTCCGAGCATCTTGCAGCATGTAGAAGAGTAAAGAATAATAGTTTATAATTATCAAACATGTTGCAACATCAACGCCCAGAGATCCTTCCTCGACTCCCTGCGAGAAAGCAATCCCGGAGCCACATATCCATCACATATCTCAAGTATCCATTTCTAGTTATATAAGATCAGGATACAAGTCTAAACGTCCATTACCGTGGACACGGTATTCGAATATATAACTTCCCTGCAGGGGTGCACAATGTTTTCCAACACGCTTGATTACTCTGGCTGGACACACTTTTCTAGGTCAATGCCTGGCCTCGGAAGATCAACACATCGCGCCCTACCTAGGCTCAGTAGAGAGGTCCCCGCCGGTCTACATCCTAAGCACTCCGGGTCTTGGGCACATCGCCCTGTTGCACTCCGGGTCGTTGCGCGCAGGATGAATACCAACACCGCCTCGAATGGCCAGCATGATCCGATCGTGTCGCACTGCTAAACTGTACGCCTGACAAAGCTTCGGTTGATACTGCGACGTCGAGGCCCATAACTATTCTCTCATGGTGTTTAGTGCGTAAAAGCGAAAGGCCAACTCAGAACAAATACCCAAACCTATTAGTGCATTGGGGGCTCCCGGAGACAAGCAGAGACTCACGATAATGTACCCCGTCGCCCCGTCTCATGGACTTACGACAAGGACCCAGAATGCCCGACAGTGCCTCGTAGAAAACTCGCGGGTGCTCTACGGGCCCGCCCGACTTTCACATCAACTCGCGGGGTACCCCTCAGGGCGACCTGACTTCAACAATGCTTTCAAGTAAAGTCAAGGTAACCATGTGTGCAAACATCAAGGGGAAAACCCGAGGAATCACCCTCGGTGGATTCCACTTGATGTAATCATCAAGGTGAACATATGAGGAACCACCCTCGAGGTTCACACTTGAGGTGTTGCACGACAGAGCCATATCGAGAATGGTGAAGGAAGAACCACCCTTGTTGACCACGACCGAATAGTTACACTATAGAATTATCATCAGGAGTGCGTCACGAGGTATCACCCTCGGCACTCGACAGTAGCTCTGCAGAGTCGAGTAACAAAAAGGGGCGTGATGTGATGTGAGGTGTCGGGCTCTAGTCGTCGATCACGTTAATCGAGTCATCGATGATGAAGCAGGGGCAACAAGGACAAGGTGGGGGTCATTGATAGATTATTATCCAACCTATACTAAGCAGTTTAGGATAAGCAGGTAAGGAACGACAACAGGTACAAAAGCATGCTACGCATCAGAATAGGAGCATCAATTACAGTAGCAAAATCTATGCATGACAAGACAAAATCTATGAATAACATCCGGGAAAGTTTTCCCGAAGTTAGGCATTTCTGGATAGACGAACCGGATGGGGAAGGTCGCATGTTCGCTATGCTAGTTGCGTGTGACAAATGAACGGACTGCATATTCAGATTCGTCTCGTCGTTCTGAGCAACTTTCATGTAGAAAACTTTTTCATCCGAGCTACGCATTATTTTCTATGATTTTTCAAAGACTTAAACAATATTCTAAAATTGTTATTATTTAAATTAATCCAAAAACAGAAAATTATGACGTCAGCCTGATGTCATCATGACATCAGCAGTCAACTATCTTGACTAGGGTCAAACTGACGTGGGGGACCCACCTGTCATTGACTGTTCCATAATTAGCAGAATTAATTAGATTAATTAGGTTGTTAATTAAGCAAAATAATTAAGTTAATTAATTATTCTACTAATTAACTAATTATTTAGTTTTTAATCTTTTTTAACCAGGGGGACTAGGCCCTGCCTGGCAGTGGCACAGAGGCCAGCCGTGGCGGGTTATTGGGCGTGCGGGCACGGGCGTGGGCGCCCGGCGCCTGTGCCCTGGTGGCCAGGTCGATGGGGAGCGGCGGGGCGCCGACACAGGGCGCCAAGGGGACGACAGCCCTGGGTGGAGGCGGCCGGAGACGGGCGCAGAGGGCGGTGGCACGCTGGCGCGGGTGAGGCTGCGATCGGGCACGGCAGCAGCGTCCAGTGGAAGTGGAGGCGGCCAGCGGTTGGTCACGGCGGCAGCAGTGGCTGCGGACCCGCCGCGCACGCAGAGGCGAGGCCAGGGGCGGGATGGGCGCTTCCAGGGGCGTGACCATGGCGGAGTGCGGGCGCGGGTGGCTACGTCGACGGGGTCGGAAGGGGGATAGGGGACGGCGCGTTCGACTCAGGAGCTCACGGCGGGAGCGTGGGGTCTAGGCAGAGGGCTCGGGGAGGTCCGACGAGGGAGAGGACAAGGTAGACGACAGCGACGGGGACGAGGCAGTCCGGCATCAGCGCAGTCGCGGACGAGGCGGCTAGGGCGTCCAGCGAGGC
>NC_041381.1:710536530-710544088 GCF_002162155.2 Triticum dicoccoides
GTTTGGTTGGGATGGTGGTTAAGCAGGGGGAGGGGCGTGTGTGTCGGCTTGGGGGGTTTACCTGGGCCGAGGCCCAGTGAGGGACGGGGGCCTCTCCCCTTTTCTGATTTTTTGTTTGGCTCCTCCTTTTCTTTTATTTACTTTTGCCTTTTAATTTAATTTTGAAAAAAAGAAACCGAACGTGATTGAATCATTGTGAGGTTAAACAACAGGGATCGCGTTGATGTGACACCATTAGCATGAGATTACTGTAGTATAATAATCCGGGCGTTACAATTCTCGTCCACTACAAGAAATCTCGTCCCGAGATTTAGGAGGTAGAAGGAAACAAAGCGGGGTATTCTTCACGAAGAAGATGCTCGTGTTCCCAAGTGGCTTCGTCTTCAAAGTGATGCGACCACTGGACCTTGAGGAACTTGATCGCCTTCTGACGTGTGCGGTGTTCAGCTTGGTCGAGAATGCATACCAGATGCTCTTTATAGGATAGGTCCTGTTGCAACTCGAGCACTTCAGGATCCACTGCTCAGATTGGGTCCTTGAAGCAGCAACGGAGTTGTGACACATGGAAGGCATCATGAACCCAAGAAAGGTTTGACGGAAGCTCCAACTGGTATGCCACTTTTCCACGCCTTTCGAGAATAGTGAAAGGACCAATATAGCGAGGAGCTAGCTTGCCCTTGATCCCGAAGCAGTGTGCACCTTTCATCAGCGTGACTCGAAGATAAGCCTTTTCGCCAGGTTGATAGACCATGTCTTTGTGATGGCGGTCATACTAACTCTTATTGGCATGACTGAGCAGTCTTGAGATTTTCGCGAATGACGCGGACTTGTTCTTCGGCGTGTTGCATAATATCCAGACTGAAGAGTGGATGTTCCCCAGTTTTTGACCAGTTCAGAGGGGTTCGACACTTTCGTCCATATAACACTTCGAAGGGGCCATATTCAGACTAGCTTGAAAGCTATTGTTGTAGGAGAACTCAACATACGGGAGAGATTACTCTCATTTCTTGCCGAAGGAAATAACACAAGCTCGAAGCATGTCCTCGAGAACTTGATTGACACATTCAACTTGTCCCTGAAACTGAGGGTGCATAGCGGTGCTGAATGACAGATGAGTTCCCATAGCTTCTTGGAAACTTGCCCAGAATCTTGAAGTGAATAAGCTGCCACGGTCTGAGCTGATTACCAGTGGAATACCGTGAAGTGAAACAATTTTAGACATATAGAGAGTTGCCAACTGACTTGCAGTGATAGTCTCTTTGACGGCTAGAAAATGTGCAACCTTGGAAAGCCGGTCAATGACGACAAGAATAGCATCATTACCTTTCTGCAAGTTGGGAAATCCATTGACAAAATCCATTTCAACATGGTGCCATTTCCATTCAAAATGGAGATAGGTTGCAGATTTATAGCAGGCCTTTGATGTTCTGCTTTGATACGATGACAAATATCACATTTAGAAACATAACGAGCAATGTCTTGCTTCATATTTAACCACCAGAATCTTTGACGAATGTCTTGGTACATCTTGGTACCACTGGGATGAAGAGACAAAGGCATAGCATGTGCTTCTTTCATAACTTCCTGAATCATATCCAGGTTGTCTTTTGAAGGAACCACTAGATGACCTTTAAAGAACAAGGTGTCATCATCTCCAACAGTGAAGAACGAGGGCCTTCCTTCTGCGAGGTAGCGCTTACTCTTCTCAACTTGAGAGTCATACTTCTGCAGTCTCTTGATGCTCTCCACAAGATCTAGCTCGACAACCAGGGTGTTGAGGGAACCCTGGGGAACAACACGGAGGTTCATCTTGTGGAACTCCTTAGGAGGGGAGCGAGTGCACCCAGAGAAACAATATGGATGTTCAGTTTTCTGAATTCTCGAACAAGCGAGGGCTGAACTTTGTGAACCTCGAGATGGTTGCAATATGACTTGCGGCTCAAAGCATCAGCCATTACATTAGCCTTGCCAGGGGTATAGGAAATACCGAAATCAAAGTTTGCTATGGTCACCATCCATGTTTGCTGACAGAGGTTCAAATCTAGCTGAGTAAACATGTACTTCCGACTTTGGTGGTCGGTGAAGATCTCGCAATGATTACCAAGAAGGTAATGTCGCCACTTTTTCAGTGCATGTATGATAGCAGCAAGCTCGAGGTCATGAACTGGGTAGTTCTCTTTGTGAGGGCGCAATTGACAAGAGGCATAAGCAACCACTCTGCGCTCTTGCATTAGGGCACCACTTAATCCTTGACATGAAGCATCGCAGTAAATGACGAAGTCCTTCTTAGTATCAGGTGGAGAAAGCACTGGGGCAGAAGTCAGCTTGTCTTTGAGTGCCTGGAAACTTACCTGTCCAATCAAACTTGACGCCCTTGTGAAGCAGACCAGTCAGGGGCTTTGCAATCTTGGAGAAGTTCTCGACAAATCGACGACAATAGCTGGCGAGTCCGAGAAAACTTCTGACTTGTTTGACATTCTTCAGAGGAGTCTAATCGAGAATAGCCTGAACTCGCTCGGGGTTGACGGCAATACCATGCTTGGAGATGACATGCCAAGATAGGTCACTTCGGGTAGCCATAATTCACACTTAGAATACTTGGCATATAGTTGATGTTCTTGAAGCTTTTCCAGAACAAGTCCAAGGTGTTCAACATGTTTTTCTTTGTTCTTGTAGTATACAAGGATATCATGCAGATAAACCACGACAAACTTGTCGAGGTATTCCATGAATATATAGTTCATCAGACGAGAGAATGTCGCTGGAGCATTGGTCAAGCCGAAGGACGTGACGGTGTACTCGTATGAACCATAGCGAGTAACGAAGGCGGTCTTGGGAATATCCTCTTCACGAACCCGAATCTGGTGGTAACCCAACCTCAAATCAAGTTTAGAGAATACTGAGGAACCAACAAGTTGGTCATACAAATCGTTGATTCTGGGAAGCGGATACTTGTTTTGAATTGTTGCCTGGTTGATAGGTCAGTAATCTTGGACCAAACGATTAGTTCCAACCTTCTTCTTGACAAAGAGAGAAGGTGCTCTACAAGCAGAGGAACTTGGACGGATAAAACCCTGATGAAGTGAAGTGTCGATTTCCTCCTTAAGATCAAGGAGTTCATGAGGCGGTTTCAAGTCTATGACGAATTCAATAGCTCTAGCAGGGGGTATTCCTGGAAGTTCTTCTGGGAAGACATCTTTGAAATCACGAACAACTGGAATGCTCTCTATTCCCTCAAGAGGTGAAGCATTCAATGCATTCAGAACATATATCTGGTTCTCGGCATCCTGAGCTATTTGGGCTGAGTATTGGACTATCTGGCCAGAAGGATGAGTGAGCTAGACTGTTTATGTAGCACAGTCAATGAAAGCATTATGGGCTGTCAACCAATCCATACCAAGAATGATGTCTATGTTGGAAGGTCTGAGCACCATGAGAGAAACCAGAAAATGTAGACCTCCAATCTCGATCTGGTTGTGAGGGCTTACCATTGTGGTTTGCCACTTGGACCCTGGGGATTGAACCGTTAGAGGAGTGGGTAATTCTTCCATGCCTAGCCCATGCAAATGAGCAAACCGTTGGGACACAAAAGCATGCGATGCTCCTGAATCAAAGAGGACAGAGGCTAGTACTGAATTAATAGAGAGAGCTCCGAACACGATAGTCGGTTCCTTCTGAGCCTTTCTAGCATCGACATGATTGGCATGGCCAAGTACAATAGCAGGCGGTATGATATTATGGTTTCTGAACCGACGGTTTCGACAATGCTTCTTACGGTCAATAGGAAGATGTGGTGCATCCTAAGACTAAGCAGGGTAAGGTGTCCTGGCTGTCCACCCTAAATTGTTAGCTGTCTTGGCGGCGAAGGCAGATGAGGTGCCACATAAGACGACTTTGGTGTTGGAGCAGGTCAGTGATGAACATTGTGTGGGGTCCAGACTCGACGTGTTTGCGTAGGCTGACTCGCGGATGAGCCAACATCTCGAGTACGCTTGAGCGACTCCTGGTACTCAGTAAGACCAGTTTCAGTTCGGAAAGCTTGGCTAACAACTGTCGCAAAGTCTGCGCAATCATGAGCAACAAGTGCGAGCTTTATATGGGGACACAGTCCTTAACGGAATTTCTCCTGCTTGCGAGCGTCAGTGCAGATGTCATCCGCAACATAGACGGGGAGTAAAAGATCCTAATACCACCCCAATTGGCGACGTGGGCCCGTAAGCCACATAGCCATGTCAGTAAAACAGTTTTTCAGTGACTAGACTCAACGTCAGCAAAGGAGTTGGAAAGGGGGTTCCTATAGGCAATCGGCTCTGAAACCAACTTGTGACGCCCCCGATTCAATCGTACACTAATCATACACGCAAATGTGTACGATCAAGATCAGGGACTCACGAGAAGGTATCAAAACACAACTCTAAACACAAATAAAAGAATGCAAGCTTTATATTACAAGCCAGGGGCCTCGAGGGCTCGAATACAAGATCGATACACAAGAGTCAGCAGAAGCAACAATATCTGAGTACAGACATAAGTTAAATAAGACTGCCTTAAGAAGGCTAGCACAAAAAAACACGATCGAAGAGGCAAGGCCTCCTGCCTGGGACCTCCTAACTACTCCTGGTCGTTGGCGGTCTCCACGTAGTAACATCCATCAATGGTGGCATCTGGCTCCAGGGATCCACCATCTGGTTGCAACAACTGGAAAGGAGAAAGAAGGGGGAAAAGGGGTAGCAAAGCAACCGTGAGTACTCATCCAAAGTACTCACAAGCATCAGATCTATACTAAGTATGCATTGGTATCAAATGGAAGGGTTGTATCTGTGGACTGAACTGCAGAATGCTAGAATAGAGGGGGAAGGCCTAGCCTATCGAAGACTAGCGTCTTCAAGCAGCTCCGAGCATCTTGCAGCATGTAGAAGAGTAAAGAATAGCAGTTTATAATTGTCAAACATGTTGTAGCATCAACGCCCAGAGATCCTTCCTCGACTCCCTGTGAGAAAGCATATCCCAAAGCCATATATCCATCACATATCTCAAGTATCCATTTCTAGTTATATAAGATCAGGATACAAGTCTGAACATTACCATGGACACGGTATTCAAATATATAACTTCCCTGTAGGGGTGCACCACATTTTCCAACACACTTTATTACTCTGGCCAGACACACTTTTCTGGGTCAATGTCCGGCCTCGAAATATCAACACATCGCAACCCTACCTAGGCTCAGTAGAGAGGTCCCCGCCGGTCTACAGCCTAAGCGCTCCGGGGTCTTGGGCTCATCGTCCATTGCAATCCGGGTCATTGCGCGCAGGGTGAATACCAGCACCGCCTCGGATGGCCAGCATGATCCGACTGTGCCACACTACTGAACTGGACGTCTGACAAAGCTTCGGCTGATACTGCGACGTCGAGGCCCATAACTATTCTCGCGTGGTGGTTAGTGCGTAAAGGCCAAAGGCCAACTCAGAGCAAATACCCAAACCTGTTAGTGTATTGGGGGCTTACGGAGACGAGCAGAGACTCACGATAATGTGACCCTGTTGCCCCATCTCGTGGACTTACGGCAAGGGCCCAGAATGCCCGGCTGTGCCTCGTAGAAAACTCGCGGGTGCTCTACAGGCCCACCCAACTTTCACATCAACTCGTGGGGTACCCCTCAGGACCGACCCGACTTCAACAATGGTCTCAAGTAAATTCAAGGTAGCCATGTGTCCAAACATCAAGGGGAAAACCCGAGGAATCACCCTCGATGGATACCACTCGATGTAATCATCAAGGTGAACGTATGAGGAACCACCCTCGAGGTTCACACTTGAGGTGTTGCACGACAGAGCCGTATCGGGAATGGTGAAGGAGGAACCACCCTCATTTACCACGACCGAATAGCTACACTACAAACTTATCATCAGGAGTGCGTCACGAGGTATCACCCTCGACACTCGATAGTAGCTCTGCAGAGTCAAGTAACAAAAAGGGGCGTGATGTGATGTGAGGTGTCAGGCTCTAGTCGTCGATCACGTTGATCAAGCCGTCGATGATAAAGCAGGGGCAACAAAGACAAGGTGGGGGTCACTGATGGATCACTACCCAGCCTATACTAAGCAGTTTAGGATAAGCAGGTAAGGTAGAACAGCTTGTACAAAAGCAGGCTATGCATCAGAATAGGAGCAATCAATTACAGTAGCAAAATCTAATGCAAGCATGAGAGAATGGAATGGGCTATATCGGGATGATAAAAGGGGGCGGCTTGCATGGAAGCTCCGCTGAAAGAGAAGAAGGGTCGTCGGTGACGTAGTCGATCACAGGGGCATCAACAACAGTCTTGGGGTTCACCGGACAGAAGAGGGGGAAGAAACAGTAAATACACAGCAAACAAGAGCAAAACTATGCATGACAAGACAAAAGTAGCGCCAGGGTTTTTCTAACGCGGTGCTACACGATATCGGCGAAGGGGAATAACATCCGGGAAAGTTTTCCGAAGTTAGGCATTTCCGGACAGACGAACCAGACGGGGAAGGTTGCATGTTCGCTATGCTAGGGGCATGTGATAGACGAACGGACTGCGTATTCGGATTCATCTCGTCGTTCTGAGCAACTTTCATGTAGAAAACCTTTTCATCCGAGTTACGGATTTTTTTCTATGATTTTTCAAAGACTTAAACAATATTCTGAAATTGTTATTATTTAAATTAATCCCAAAAACAGAAATTATGACGCCAGCCTAACATAATCATGACGTCAACAGTCAACTGTGTTGACCAGGGCCGAACTGACGTGGGGACCCACCTGTCATTGATTATTCCTTAATTAGCGGAATTAATTAGACTAATTAGGTTGTTAATTAGTTAATTAAGCAAAATAATTAAGTTAATTAATTATTCTACTGATTAACTAATTATTTAGTTTTTTAATCTTTTTAACAAGGAGGACTAGGCCCGCCTGGCAGTGGCATAGAGGCCAGCCGGGGCGGGTTATTGGGCGCGCGGGCACGGGCGTGGGCGCCCGATGCCTATGCCCTGGTGGCCAGGCCGACGGGGAGCGGCGGGGCGCCAGTGCAGGGGGCCGAGGGGACGGCAGCCCTGGGCGGAGGCGGCCGGAGACGGACGCAGGGGGCGGTGCCGCGCAGGCTGCTGTCGGGCACGACAGCAGCGTCCAGTGGTAGTGGCGGGTGATCGGCAGCAGTGGGGCGGCAGAAGCCGGCCCAGGCGAGGCCAGTGGTCGGTCGCAGTGGCAGCAGTGGCTGCGGGCACGTCGCGCACGCAGGGGCTATGCCAGGGGCGGGACAGGCGCTTCCAGAGGCGTGACCATGGCGAAGCGGGCGCGGGTGGCTACGTCGACGGGGTGGAAAGGGGGACATGGGATGGCGCGTACGGCGCATGAGCTCACTGCGGGAGCGTGGGGTCTAGGTAGAGGGCTCAGGGACGTTCGACCTGGGAGAGGACGAGGCGGACGACGGTGACGGGGTCGAGGCAGTCCGACGTCGGCGCGGTCATGGACGGGGCGACGAGGGTGTCCAGCGAGGCGGGGCTCCGCGGAGGAAGGCGAGGCGTTCGGC
>NC_041381.1:710544317-710546917 GCF_002162155.2 Triticum dicoccoides
AAGTGGATCAGGGTAGGCTAGGATTTGGTTGGGATGGTGGTTAAGCAGGGTGAGGGGCGTGTGGGCCGGCCTGGGGGGTTTACCTAGGCTGAGGCCCAGTGAGGGATGGGGGCCTCTCCTCTTTTCTGATTGTATGGATCCTCCTTTTCTTTTATTTACTTTTGCCTTTTAATTTAATTTTGAAAAAAGAAATCGAACATGATTGAATCATTGTGAGGTTAAACAACAGGGATCGCGTTGACGTGACACCATTAGCATGAGATTACCGTAGTATAATTATCCGGGCATTACACACACCCAATACAATGGTAAATTGTATAGGTGCACAGTTCAGCGAAGAGTTGGTGATACAAGTGTAATATGGATGATAGATATAGGTTTTTGTATTCTGAAAAAATAAAAACAGCAAGGTAACTAGTAGTAAAAGTGAACAAAAACGGTATTGCAATGCTCAGAAACAAGGCCTATGGTTCATACTTTCACTAGTGCAAGTTCTCTCAACAATGATAACATGAATGGATCATATAACAATCTCTCAACATGCAACGAAGTATCACCCCAAAGATCCTATCGTGGAGAACATAAGATGAAATTGCTTGTAGGGCACGAAACCACCTCAAAGTTATTCTTTTTGATCGATCTATTGGGCTATTCCTATAAGTGTCACAAACAGCCCTAGAGTTCGTACTAAAATAACAGCACATGACACACAACAATCAAACCCTAATGTCACCTAGATACTTCAATGTCACCACAAGTATCAGCGGGTCAATTATACGATATGCATCGCACAATCTCAGATTCGTAATATTCAATCCAACACAAAGAAATTCAAAAGTATCCCAAGATTTCTATCGGAGAAAGGAATATGAAAATGTGTACCAACTCCTATGCATAGATTAACCCAATGTCACCACGGGAATCCGCAAGTTGATGACCAAAACATACATCAAGTGGATCAATAGAACATCCCATTGTCACCACGGATATTCCATCGCAAGACATACATCAAGTGCTCTCACATCCAAAGATTCAATCCAACATAACAAAAACTCAAAGGAAAAGATTCAATTCATCACAAGGTAGAGAGGGAAGAACATCATAAGATCCAACTATAATAACAAAGCTCGCGGTAAATTAAGATCGTGCGAAATCAAGAACACGAGAGTGAGAGAGAGATCTAACACATAGCTACTGGTACATACCCCCAGCCACGAGGGTGAACTACTCCCTCCTCGTCATGGAGACCGCCGGGATGATGAAGATGACCTCCGGTGATGATTCCCCCTTCGGCAGGGTGCCGGAACGGGCTTAGATTGCACCTCTCTGCCAAATATCATTCTAGAATTTGGCACCATCCATGATAACCTCCAGTTGAAATCTCGATATAGGTCACACCGTTGCACTTGTTTCGCCAGTCTCAGTCGATCATTACTCCCTACCTCAAGTAGGATGGGTGATGGCATGTCTTGCAGCGAGATCAAAGATCTAGAAAGAATGATCTGAGATCCCGAAAGAAACAAGCCACCAGGCCTTTTGGAGTTGGTTCTTGATGAACACCATGGAGAGTATTTGATGATGTAAGTTTTCATTTTCCTGAAAGTTATCAATTGCTGTTGATCCCTTGTTACCTCACCTAGATAGTACATATAGATTATTGTATCGGTGAAAGGCACAATGATCGGAACCAACCCTAGAGAAAACCTCTGGCTGGGCTAATCCTCCTTGGGCCCAAGCTTATATACTTTTGAATTTATAGTGAATTATAGAGATACACATCTTTGGGTTTGTTTTCGTAGGCCTAGAGTGAAGACCTGAGAGTTGTGGGTTAAGATTCATACTTGTACTTGCGTGAGATCACTCATGCGATGCTTGGGAGATGCAAAATATCCGATAACCAAGACTGCGCCATCAATAGAGCTCGCCCCAGGCTAGGCTGACTCTTCTTGGACTTAGGCTTATATAGTCTGGAGAGTTCTCTTTGTCAAAGTTTATTTGTATACCCGTGTTTCAAATTCATGTAAGCGTCACTAATGGATATATACTTTAGAACTCTTATAGACCATTACTATTGTAGAAACATCTTTTTTGTGTGTTTGCAATGAGGGCCCCTCGTGTACATCCATAAAAAAGGACCCTGATAAGTGCCACATGTGTTATGTTTCGTCGGCACGTGGCAAGGCTCAACAGTGGTCCATTCCTGTGAAAAAGGTCGGCACAGTAAAAGTTAGCAGGCCGGCGACACCATTGCAGCCCATCGTCAGTTCGAGCCCGTTAATAGCCCGCTATATATTTAGGCTCAATATCGGCCCGATGTGGTTTCGGCCTGTTAAGGGCCCATTCAAGGGATGGGCCAATTTTCAGGATGTACGTATTTCGGCCTTTTAGCAACCCATTTAAGTATTGGGTCAATTTCCTGCCCGGTGTGTCTTTCAGCCATCATTGTCCGATTCTAAAGTCAGTCGGTTGATTTGTAGCAGCGGCCTCTATTATTAGGTAAAGATAAAATAGTTTAGTTTTTTTGTCCGATTCTAAAAAATAAGATTTAACAAACAACAGGTACATAACTGCATCACTTCTTCAAGACCAAGTTGACTCCC
>NC_041381.1:710547156-710547808 GCF_002162155.2 Triticum dicoccoides
TTCAGCACTAGCCAGCAACCATCATTAGCCATCATGGGCCGATTGTTACTCATGAGAACACTAACTTATTAGCCTAAATTACAAAAGTATAACACAGACTTACATAATGGGAAATCCTTCTGTTCAATCGACCGATCACGCGGAGCGTTCCGCCACCCACGCAGCCGTTGGATCTCATCTGATCCAACCACCCGTTCACATCTGTTTTTGCATCTATTGCACCACGCAATGACTTTATGCAACAAGATCTATGTTGCAAAAACAAATTTGCAACAACACTTTTGTTACAAAAGAATCAGTAAATAGATTTGCGATGTAAAAAATCCTCTAAAAATTCCTACAACACGACTACTGTTGCAAAAAAAAAAAACTACAATGCAACCTTTGTTGTACATATTTTTGCAACAAGACATGTGTTGCAAAAGGGTTCTCCCAACACAAGTTACGTTGCAAAAGTGAGGACGATGCTCGGTCACGAAATCCTGTAAGATTTGACAGCTCCGTACCTAGCGGATCTTTAAAAAATATCCACCGGCCAATGCGTAGCAATGCCCGTAATAGCCCATGATAACAAATTCCATGGCCCGGCTACGGTTTAGCTAGTTTGCTACAATTCAATACCTTATATATGCTCTAGCTTCCTTTCCTATCC
>NC_041381.1:710548139-710551794 GCF_002162155.2 Triticum dicoccoides
TATATCATCATCATCTTGAGATTCTTGGCACTTCTGCATCGCAGATGACCCATGTCCTTCATAGGTTTCTGCTAACCTAATTATCCGCAACCGCCACAACCTCCAATTGACCCCATCCACCAAGCCATACATAGTTCATCTTGAGATTATTTTCAATAGATAGCTAGCCCATGGAACCTCTACAACGCGATAACTCATATCGTTCGGAGGCATTGCACCTCTCTGCCAAATATCATTCTAGAATTTGGCACCATCCATGATAACCTCCAGTTGAAATCTCGATATAGGTCACATCGTCGCACTTGTTTCGCCAGTCATTCTTCAGTCGATCATTACTCCCTACCTCAAGTAGGATGGGTGATGGCATGTCTCGCAGCGAGATCAAAGATCTAGAAAGAATGATCTGAGATCCAGAAAAAAACAAGCCACCAGGCCCTTTGAAATTGGTTCTTGATGAACACCATGGAGAGGATTTGGTGATGTAGGTTTTCATTTTTCTGAAAGTTATCTATTGTTGTTGATCCCTTGTTACCTCACCTAGATAGTACATTTAGATTATTGTATCGGCGAAAGGCACAATGATCGGAACCAACCCTAGAGAAAACCTCTGGCTGGGCTAATCCTCCTTGGGCCCAAGCTTATATACTTTTGAATTTATAGTGAATTATAGAGATACACATCTTTGGGTTTATTTCTTAGGCCTAGAGTGAAGACCTGAGAGTTGTGGGTTAAGATTCGTACTTGTACTTGCGTGAGACCACTCATGCGATGCTCGGGAGATGCAAAATATCCGATAACCAAGACTACGCCATCCATAGAGCTCGCCCCAGGCTAGGCTGACTCTTCTTGGACTTAGGATTATATAGTCTGGAGAGTTCTCTTTGTCAAAGTTTATTTGTATACCCGTGTTTCAAATCCATGTAAGCGTCACTAATGGATATATACTTTAGAACTCTTATAGACCACTATTATTGTAGAAACATCTTTTTTGTGTGTTTGCAATGAGGGCCCCTCGTGTACATCCATAAAAAAGGACCCTGATAAGTGCCACATGTGTATACCGAAAAAGGCTTTCGCCCCGCTTTATATATAAAGCACAGATCAACCACAACCCAAGTACAAGCACACCCCACGACAACACACGCACACACCCAAGGCGGGATACACAGGCGCTGTGCGCAGCAACACCACCCCTAACATTACAAGAGCAATCAGGGACCTCCACCGGGAACACGCCACCGCGAAGAGATGAAGCCGCATATGACGAACCGAGAGCTCCAAGGCGGCGCCTCCAAGAAGGTTACGACGCTAGCGCGCCGCCACCGCCTGACCCGGGGGTCAGAGTTTCCTCTGGAGCAACACGATGACCGGTGAGAGCCGCGACGACGCCTTCAATAAGGTAACGCGCTACGCCGTCGCCGGTCCGTCCGAGGATAGAACAGGTTTTCACCCCAGCAAACACTCACCGCCACCGAACGCCACACCCCTGCCACCATGCCGCCCACACGGCCATGGTCACCGGGCAGCACCAAGCCACGGGCTCTGCCCATGAGCACCGCGCTACCACCACCAGGGCCGCCGCCCCGGCATCCAAGACCTTGACACCACCGCACCCGAGACCCGTCGCTACCCCAACCAAAGAGACGAGTGGAAAGGTCGCTCCTTTACACACCCCTGGACGGCCCCCGGCGCCGAGACCCAAAGGGCCGGCCCAAAAAAGGCCTTCATCACCCGTCCTGCTGCACCGGGTGCAATACAAGCTCAGTCTTGCTGCCAGGCGTGAGACGAGGTCGGTCCTACTGCCGGGCGCGAGACAAGCACGGTCATGCTGCCGGGCGCGAGACGAGCTCGGTCCTGCTGCCGGGCGCGAGACGAGCTCTGTCTCGCAGCCACGGGCGCGAGACGAGCAATGGAACGCAACTGGGAGCGGTCCAGCCCTATGACGAGGGTAGAGCCCGGACGACGAGGGGAGGGATCGAAGGTCGAAAAAGGCCGCTCACCGACGGCCGACGCCGCTCTCGGAGATGACCAGCCGCCGCCGTGACACGATCCAGACCACCGCCATGAGCCACCGCCACGCCGTGGCAACCCACATCCCCGCATCCACGCCCTGGCCAATACCACCGGAAGCTCCACCACCCCACTGGAGAAGCACAGCCGCCAGCAGCACCACCACCACCTTAGCAGGGCCGCCGGCCGTCCCCGCCGCCACCAACCACCAACACCAACCAGATCTGGGCAGAGCCACCCAGATTTGCCGCCAGAGCAACCCGCCTCCTCGGATCCCCACAAGCCGCGCTGGAGGGGGGAGGGAGGAGAGGGGGGGCACTCCTGCGGGCCACCACGACGCCGGAGAGGGGGAGGGGAGCCGGAGCAGAGGAGAGCCGCCGCCCGACGCCGACGGGCAGGAGGGGGCGCCCCGCGACGTCGGCCACCTGCGCGCGGGAGGAGACGCCCCGCCGCCGCCTGCGCCACGCGGCCTTTGGCCGGTGATGTCGCTGGCGGCGGTGAGGGAGGAGAGGCCGAGGCGAGGGGCTGGGGCGGCGGCGCTAGGGAAGCCGCCCGGAGTCGCCCGCGGGAGCGACTCTGGGGCGGACGCGTTTTCAGCTTCCTGTCACATGTGTATAGCACAAAGCAATTCCGCCCTGACTTTTTTGATGGCAACTTTAGTTACCCTGGGATGACAACTTTCGTTGTGAAGAATGGCAACTTTCTGTTTGGATGACAAGTTTCAGTTTTTTTTAGATTTTTATGGATGATAATTTTAGTTGTAAAAACGTCAGGACGTTGTTACTTCGTGCCACACGTGTGGCACTTATCATTTGGGTAAAAAATACATTATATTTTCAAACAAATTTAAACCTCAATTTATACATAAAAAATAAAAGCAATTAACTCTTGGACAGAACACATATTTTTTAAGAAAGAAACGCAACGCATAACACATATAATTTGGTCCAATTGATGCATACACATGTACGGAATGCAGTTAAAGACGCCGAATTACTTAAGGAAACTGGATCTGCTGTGCTCTGTATATCTGCTCGCCATAATCGGCAAGCTTTGACGCCACCGTATATCTGCTCTGTATGCATGTAAACAGAACAGCGGCGGCAAGTAGAAACTTCTTTCCAAAAACATAAAGATACTTTGATATATGCACGGGTGGCTCATTTAATCGCAAAAGTTACGCCAGCCAACACAATATTTGATTTTTTTTCTGATGGAATTAGAAAGCGGTGAAAGCTCGATATTTGCATGTGTGAAGTAACCTGATTACGAATGGACGGTGGAGATCGACCGGCAACCCCTATAATCCCTGTACCTTGGCCTGGTACAAGGCGCACACCACCACCAAAGCCTCAAGCTGCAAGCAACAGAGCTAGCTAGATACATCCTCCACCATACACTAGTAGAAAAAGGGCCTATTGTCCCGGTTGGTGAGGGCCTTTAGTCCCGATTCATGAACCGGGACTAAAGGGTCGGTACTAATGCCCTGACCCCTTTAGTCCCGGTTCAATCCAGAACCGGGACAGAAGGGCCTCCACGTGGCCTGTCCCCTGAGCCCAGGCAGGAGGGCCTTTGGTCCCGGTTGGTGGCACCAACCGGGATCAATAGGCATCCACGCGTCAGCGTTTATGTGGCTGTGATTTTT
>NC_041381.1:710552379-710556549 GCF_002162155.2 Triticum dicoccoides
ATATATATATATATATATATATATATATATATATATATATATATATATATATATATATATATATGAATGAACGAATGAAACTCAACACAAATGATGGTAATAAAATAAAATTGTGAATATTGTTATTTACGCACTTCATATTGTTTGTTGGAGTAGCCCCGCTCACAGGTCGTGTGGCGGATGGACTCGCAAATGTAGTATCCACAGAAATCATTCCCTTGTTCCTGCCACAACCACTTTACAAGAAATAGAGGTCAATCAAACTGATAATTAGCAAGCATGCTAAATGGTATTGATGAAACTAGCGCTTGAATCACTAGGAGATGCCTGGAATATGCTACTATATAGTACTTACTTTCGGGTGCCTAAATTGCAGCTTCTTCGGTAGTCCCGAAGCTTTTTTGGTGAATTTTCTCCAAGCCTTGCCATACAAAGAAAACAATTACTTGATATCAGAAATGACGTGGGCATCGACGTGGGCATCGACGCCCACAAGCTATTGGATTTCTTCAATACTTTGACACTATAGGAACCCTCGACCCTGAAACCTTCGACCCTTGACCCCTTAACGACCCTCGACCCTCTACCCTAGTTCCCGACCCTCGACCCCTCGGCGATCCTCGACACCCTCGTTATATCGACAATGACGCAACATACATATACATGGGAAAATAATGTTATCGGGGAGGGGGTATCGGTACCCCCCCTCGTGTCAAAGTTTCTTCTTTCTCCTCTATTCCTTTCTTTCTTCTTCTCCTCTTCTTTTCTTCTTATCCCTCGAGAAAGGAAAATAAGGAAAAGGAAGAAAAGAGGAAGAAATAAGAAGGAAGAAGAAGAAGAAAAAAAAGAAAAAAAAAGAGGAGAAGAAGAAAAGAATAGAGGAGAAGAAGAAAAAATAGAATTATTCTATTTTTTCTTCTTCTCCTCTATTCTTTTAATTCTATTTTTTCTTCTTCTCCTCTATTCTTTTCTTCTTCTCCTCTTTTTTTTCTTCTTTTTTCTTCTTCTTATTTATTTCTCCTCTTCTTCCTATCCCCTCTTCTTCTCCTTTCTTCCTCTTCTTTTTTCCTTTTTCCTCTCATTCTTTTTCTTCTTCTTGTATTGCTTGTTTTTTTAAATAATGTTCAAATAAAAATCTATGAACAGAAAACATATATATACACAGAGAACATATATACATTTTTATAAAAAATGCAAAAAACAAAAAAATCTAAAAAAAAGACATATAAACAGACATACACATATACATATATACTCATACATATACACACATAATTAAGTGTGTCAAAAATCATTACAGAACATCATGAATAGATAATTAAGTGACCAAATTAATAGAAGTTCATCATCACATAAAAACCAAAGTAGATACATAGTTCTCATCTAACAACATAAAGCTCTGCAGAGCATCTAAATTAATTAAACCATACATTGAAACTATGTAAAACATTTCAATGCGAAAACAAATGCGATCATAATCGCAACCAAGGTAACAACTGATCCAACGGCATAATGATACCAAGCCTCGGTATGAATGGCATATTTTCTAATCTTTCTCATCTTCAAGCGCATTGCATCCATCTTGATCTTGTGATCATCGACGACATCCACAACATGCAACTCCAATATCATCTTCTCCTCCTTAAGTTTTTTTTATTTTTTCCTTCAAGAAATTGTTTTCTTCTTCAACTAAATTTAACCTCTCGACAATAGGGTCGGTTGGAATTTCCGGTTCAACAACCTCCTAGATAAATAAAATCTATGTCACGTTGGTCGGCATAATTTTTATAAACAATAAATGAACCAATAGTTATGAAAAGATAATATATACCACATCCGAATCATAGACACGACGAGGGCCGACGGGGGCGGATACCAAAACCATCGGCGCACTATATAAGATGCAATAATAAAAGTAAGAAAATAATACAAGTATCTATCTAAACAAACAAGTAATGATATTTTTCCTTTCAGAAAGAAGATAAGAACAAGAGGCTCACCACGGTGGTGCCGGCGATGAGATCGGCGCGGGTGATCGACGGCGGTGAAGACGGGGACGGGGCGTGACGGACCGCTAAACCTAGATAAATATTGAGGAAAATGGAGCTTGGCGGTCGAGCTTGGAGAGGAGAAACCTTAAGTAGTGTGGCTCGGGCATTCCATCGAACACCTTGTGTGCATAGAAGGTGAGCTAGAGCACCACCAAGCCCTCTCCCCCTCGGCCAGAAAAAACAGAGCAGTGTGCTCTGCTCTTGCGCGAGGGGCTATATATAGGCACCACTATTGGTCCCGGTTGGTGGCATGAACCGGGACTAAAGGTAACCCTTTTGGTCCCAGTTCATGCCACCAACCGGGACCAATAGTGGTGGGCCAGGAGCCAGGACCATTGGTCCCGGTTCGTCCCACCAACCGGGACCAAAAGGTCCGGACGAACCGGGACCAATGGCCCACGTGGCCCGGCCGGCCCCCTGGGCTCACGAACCGGGGCAAATAGCTCCATTGGTCCCGGTTCTGGATTGAACCGGGACTAATGGGCTAAACTGGCCTGGACGAAAGCCCTGTTTTCTACTAGTGATAAGCTCTAACTAAGGTTAATTCTTCTCCTTCCACTGGTGGAAAAACAGGCTTCCGTCCAGCCCCATAAGTCGCGAAGCTGTAGGAACCGCGACTAATGGACCTTTAGTCGCGGTTCTGAAGGTGAACCGCGACCAAAGGCCTGGGCCCAGGGCGCTCGGTGGCCAGCTGGCGCACGTGAGGGTCTTTAGTCGCGGTTGGCCAGGACAACCGCGACTAAAGGCCTTCGGGCACCTTTAGTCACGGTTTGCCAGGCCAACCGCAACTAAAGCCCCTCCCCTATATATACCCATCCAGCAGCCAACACTTAGCCATTTGGAGCCATTCTCTTCACAAGTGGGTGTAGGTTTGCTTTTGGTTCCTCTTATGCACATAAGGTGTTTGATGAAATGCCCCAAGAGCATGAAACAAACATGACATGAAGTGTTGGAGCCACACTCCTCGATCGCGATTAGCAACTTGATGAACCTTTGATGTGTCATTGATAAAATATGCATGTGTGCAGTTCATTGTTTAATTTATATTGTTTGTAGCTAGTTAGTTTAACAAATGCATGATGGTTAATTATATATTTTATATTATAATAATGCAGATGAATCGGCAATGGATGTACGGTAACCGACTCTCCGGCGAGTTCACTACAGGTTTGAAAGATTTCCTCGTAGTGGCTAATGCGAACAAGCAGGGGGGTTTTGTTATCTGTCCATGTGTTATCTGTAAGAATCAGAAGGGTTACTCTTCCTCAAGAGATGTTCACATGCATCTGCTTCGGCACAGTTTCATGCCAAGCTATAATTGTTGGACCAAGCATGGAGAAAGAGGGGTTATAATGGAAGAAGATGAAGAAGGGGATGATTTCATCGATGAAAGCTATCTTGCTCATTTCGGTGATACTTTCATGGAGGATGCTGAAGGTGAAGGGGAAGGTGAAGAAGAGGCACGTGATGATCCCGTTGATGATCTTGGTCGGACCATTGCTGATGCACGGAGACGCTGCGAAACTGAAAAGGAGAGGGAGAATTTGGATCGCATGTTAGAGGATCACAGAAAGGCGCTGTACCCCGGATGCGATGATGGTCTGAAAAAGCTGGGCTGCACACTGGATTTGCTGAAATGGAAGGCAGAGGCAGGTGTAGCTGACTCAGCATTTGAAAACTTGCTGAAAATGTTGAAGAATATGTTTCCAAAGGATAACGAGTTGCCCGCCAGTACGTACGAAGCAAAGAAGGTTGTCTGCCCTCTAGGTTTAGAGGTTCTGAAGATACATGCATGCATCAACGACTGCATCCTCTACCGCGGTGAATACGAGAATTTGAATGAATGCCCGGTATGCACTGCATTGCGTTATAAGATCAGAGGCGATGACCCTGGTGACGATGTTGAGGGCCAGAAACCCAGGAAGAGGGTTCCCGCCAAGGTGATGTGGTATGCTCCTATAATACCACGGTTGAAACGTCTGTTCAGGAACAAAGAGCATGCCAAGTTGTTGCGATGGCACAAAGAGGACCGTAAGTCGGACGGGGAGTTGAGACACACCGCAGATGGAACGCAATGGAGAAAGATCG
Source organism: Triticum dicoccoides (assembly GCF_002162155.2). Classification (NCBI taxonomy): domain Eukaryota; kingdom Viridiplantae; phylum Streptophyta; class Magnoliopsida; order Poales; family Poaceae; genus Triticum; species Triticum dicoccoides. The sequence goes on from NC_041381.1 coordinate 710,556,519, forward strand.
ACAGATGGTTCAAAGATTTTGCAGCTGACGC
>NC_041381.1:710557862-710567084 GCF_002162155.2 Triticum dicoccoides
AGAGAGAGCAGAGAGAGAGAGAGCAGAGAGCAGAGAGAGAGAGAGAGAGCAGAGAGAGAGAGAGAGAGAATTTTTTAACTAGTTAATTAACAAAAAAAGGGTAAAATTTGATAATTAACAAAAACGGTAAATAACTTAGTTTAACAAAAACGGTAAATAACTTAAAACTTGATAATTAACAAAAAAACCCGTAAAATTTGATAATTAACAAAAAAAACGTATATACGGAGAGGGGCGGCGAGGGGGGCGGCGATGCGCGCGGTGTTTTTTTAGGGATCGAGAGGGGACGGCGAGGGTTATAAATGTGTTGTCCTCGCCTCCCCTCTCCGTGACGCCGTCGTCTGCCGCCCCGTCTCGCGCTCTACCGCGACACCCTCTCCCACCCCTTCCTCGCCCCCTCCTTTTGCCACCGCCCTTTCGCCACCGCCATCGCCACCGCCCCCCTTCTTCACTTAATTAATTTGTTTTTACTACATGTTTTCAGGACTGACATAATGTCGGACGATAGAGCTGACCCGATTATGGACAACTATGATCCGGACGGTGAAGCACATATGTTCGGCATCATAAACGGCGATATTCTATATGTGCCGACCGGAGAAGAAGAAGATGATATCTCTTCTTATCTGAACCTTGACGGTGAAGATGAAGGGCGCCGTCAGCAAGATGATGCCGAACAAACGTCGATAAACGACGATCTTCAAATGGAAGTAGCAAACACCTCCGGCGCCGAGGTATATATATACATTGAGCCTCTGGTGATACAAACTAACTGATTTGAATAAATATGTGTGTACTAACGCGCGCGACTCTTTCTTATTTTAGCCCTCGGCCGGATCGTCGAAACAATCGAGTACGTCGTCAAAGCGTGGCGCAACCAAGACGATGAAACAAGGAGAAACATGCACCATCGAGGTTGTCGACAGTGCAACCGGCAGGCCGCTGGAGCCCCGCAAGAACGCCACCAAGTTTGTCAGCCAATGCGGAGCCATTGTTAGAGACAACGTCTCGATCACCGTCCAGGAGTGGAATGAGCCAAAGAAGGCACGAATTGATGGTTTCACTTTTGTCGATAAGAGAACAAAAAAAGATTGCTTCAAGAAGCTTATGGAACATTTCGTTCTACCTCCGGAATACAACAAATTCGATGAGGAGGGTAACAAGATTGAGAAAAACAAGGAGAGGAGGAGGCTAGTCAAACAGTTCGCTCTTCATAAGATGGCCGGCGCATTCCGGAAATTCAAGCAAAATCTAGCCCATGACTTTGTCAAGCAGAACAAGACTCCGGATTTCAAAGGACAATATGAGAAACTGAAACATGATTGGCCAGAATTTGTGAAGCAAAAGAAATCGGAGCAGTTCATTCAAATATCGAAAAAAAATAAGGAAAATGCGGCTAAGAAGGAGTACAATCATGTTATGGGGCCAGGAGGGTATCGCATTTGGGTGCCTAGGTTGGAGAAGATGGAGAACGAGCTGAGGGCGCGAGGAATCCGTCCAGGTACGGAGGGATGGGACCCAAGGGCCAAAAGCTGGTGGTACGGGCATGGGGGAACGCTGAACCCGGAGACAGGGGAGTGTGTTTACCGGGGCAAATTAATTAAACCCACCCAAGCCCTTATTAACGCAATGAGGGATGCTCAACAGGGGAAGATCAAGTTCAACAGAGAGAACGACGCGCTGACAAAAGCCCTCGGGAATCCTGAACACGGAGGACGTGTACGAGGCATGGGGCACATTCCGTGGAAAATAGGGTTCCCCCAGAACGATGACCCGTACGGTTACAGAAGCCGTAAGAGAAAGATGGATCGGGAAGCAGATGTTGTGGCGCGGTTGGCATCGGAAATGGATGTGATGAAGAAAACCATGAGTGTACTAGTAGACGAAAGAGATGCAGCTCGGGTGCAGCATGAAGATCATCCAGCGGATCTCGGAAGCCAGCAGCGGAGAAGCAGCGTGGCTTCCACGGAGGCCCCACCGGCTGGTGCAGATGCACCGACGATCGAAATTACTGCACCGGAGCCTCTGGTGGTCGAAATTACTGCACCGGAGCCTCTGGTGGTCGAAATTACTTCATCGGAGCCTCCTCGCTACCCCGTGGACGATATAAAGGAGATGAAAGAATGTCATCTGTATTATCCTATCGGGAACATGTCCATGAAGGTAGCCATCGGCAGTGCTTTACCATGTTTACCTGGAGCACTCCACCACAACAACCCCATTCAAGATGGCTATGCTCGTGTCACGGTGGAGGACATAGTCCAAGGGTTTGAGGACCTGGAGATTGACATTGCTACACCTGAAGGGGAGAAAAGACTTGGAGATGTCAAGCGCCATTTCATTCTATGGCAAAAGAAGTTTATCAAGTTTCCAGGCGAGGCGCCAAGGACAACAAGTCCACCCCCCGACGGTGGTGGTGGTGGCGGTGGCGGTGGTGGTGGTGGTGGTGGTGGTGGCGGTTCACCTACACCTCCGTCACGTCAGCCGACGCCGCCCCCCAGTCCACAACGTCCGGCGGGTGATCAGCCGCCGCCCCCCAGTCCTCGTCCGGCGGGTGATCAGACGCCGCCCCCCAATCCACCTCCGGCAAAGAAGCAGAAGCAGTCCTGGATTATTAACCCGGACCCTTATGTACCTAAGACCACAAAGGTACCGGAGCCATCACTGAAGCCTCTCCCCACAAGGCCTTGGGAACGTAGTGCCGAGGAAGTCGACGCGGCCGCGGCTGCTGATTTGGAGAAATGGAAGGCGGACTGCAAGAAGAAAAGAGAGCCCGAGCCCAAGCCAGTATTTTCTCATGAGCAAAAGAAGTGGGCTAAGTCATTTTTGAGCACACCGTCCCAAGCCGCGAAGAATCTGCCTAACGACTATGCACGTGAACTTCGTAGGCAGGCACTCATGTTCAAGGAGAACAAAGAGCGGGAGAAGGCCGAAAGTAAAAAAAGCGGGAAACAAGTTGCCCAGCTCGGGGAACAAAGTAAACAATCGATTGCCCCGCTTATAGTGGAAGCCTTCTGTCCGGATGCCCCCGAGATCATACAAGCTGCGGCAGCACAGGGATTGACTGTAACGAGTGCCAGAGAACAAGCGGCCAACTTAGGTATTACTCTTCGTGAACTGTTAGGCCTTGATGAGGCGCCAGTGAAGGAGGTAGTAATTACATATGTCAAGAATGGGCCTCTCGTCGAGCCTGCGCAGGAAAAGGATCTACCTCCACAAATGAAAGGTCTGCTGAAATGGTACAAGGGTTACATAAAAAATAAAAACGCCAAAGAATATATTTATGCGGAAGTTAGACATGAGCATCACTTCAAACATTACTATGTACAAATTGAACTGAGTGAATTGTTCCAGCTTTTCAATCTGTGCGAGCTCGATAAATCTATCATCAGTTGCTACGTTCTGTAAGTGATTTATTAATTTCTACCCCATCTCGTTCATATTGCCTGCACTATATATATGTCCTAACTATATTGTTGTGTCCGCTATTATACATGCAGAATGAAGATTAAGGAATGCAGAGTAAGGAACATCCATGATGTTGGGTTCATTGACCCACACATCGTTAATGGACATGTGTTGGAGCGTTACCCCGCCGACGTGGAGGCAGACCTGTGGCAGTTTCTTACAAAGCAGGAACTCAAAAGTGATATTCTATTTCCTTACCATTTTGAGTGAGTGTTTCTGTCTTGAGCACATTCTCTTTTGTTTACTCCATGCATGGTATGTGGCCGGCTAATCGATGAGTTATGCATGACGTACTGTGCATGTATCGTGTCCGCAGGTTCCACTGGATTCTGCTAGTAATTAAAGTTAACACCTCAGAATGTCTCGTCCACGACTCTGTGAATATGGATCCAAAGCTTTGGGGCGGCATGACAAGAATGCTGCAGAAGTAATTATTTTCATTCATTTGCGCTCTATATCGATCGGCCTATTTCGTTCATTTCCTAATATCAAGTAACTAATTAATAACTCTCTTGTTCATTTAATTTTCTTTGCCTCGTAGGGTTTGGAGACGGTTCGTAGATACAAAGGTCGGTGAATTCAAAAAAGAGCTAGAATTCAAAATGTTAAAGGCTAAGAATGCTGGGGATATTCAGCCACCGGAGACCAATCTATGTGGATACTATGTCTGTGAGATGATCCGGAGATACACCTCTGAGCGGGTTCCGAGTGATACCAATGCTTAGAGGAATAACCTCCGGTGGATGCTTAGTCCAGAAGCTCGCTTCCGACCACTTCAAGAGGAACTAGCTGGATGGTTCAGCAGGGAAGTCCTCCATCCTAAAGGAGAACACTATTACGAGGACGTAGAACTTTATATGCATTAAATCATGTATGGAAACTTGTTCAAAATTGTATATGGTCATCCGATGATATTTAATATATATTGTATATTCCTCTTGAATTCTTTTTGGTTCTAATTTCAAATTTATTTGAAATTGTACATTCATATGCATGTATGTAGTACCGTAGAATATATGAAACTCCTTCAAAATTAAAATAAAGCACAAAAAAAATAAAACAATACAAATTAAACAGAAAACAGGTTTAGGGGGGGGGGGGCTAAAACCCTAAACCTGTGGCGGCCTTTAGTCGCGGTTGGCCAGAAGAACCGCGACTAAAGGTCCTCCGCCCCGACGGCCGCCTGGCGCCCACGTGGACGGGCCGTTAGTCGCGGTTCTTAAGCAGCCGCGACTAAAGGTGGGGGGCTTTAGTCGCGCTTATTTGGTCGCGGTTGCGCAACCGCGACTAATGGCAGTTGCGAACCGCGACCAAAGGCCTTTTTTCCACCAGTGTTCCTCTGTTACCGCCTTGTTCAGTTTTCTTTGGCCATGCATCTTCTACTAGTTGCATGCGTACAAGATTGATCGAGATTTGCTAGAGGCGATATACATGTGAAACTAGTGCACCTTGATAGGTTTCGATCTATGCAGCACAGTTTTTGGTTGTTGTTGGCAGCTATGTATATGCATCCATTTTTGCCATTTCTTTCTTGTGTTCTTTGCTTTTTCGTGCTGTTTTCGGTGCTGCATGTGGCAAAAAGAAAACATGGAAATTATCCATCCATGTCCATGTACTGTGCAGCTCTCTGTTAATGCTGTTGCCATCCAAAGTACACCATGGGCTCACATAAGCTATGTTCTTTTGTTCCTTTTCTCTTTCCATTTTCCTTCTTCAAAGTATCTATGTCTTCCCTTTTCTCTATTTCTTGATGTTCCTTTTTGTCCTCATAGGCTCACATATGCAATCTACAATTTTGTTTTTCTCTTGTCCCCTCATTTCATAAATTACTAGACACCAATTAAGAAAGTGTTCTTGTTGCACTGGTTGTTGTTAGCAGATGCCATGCATATGGATCTAACATGATGTTGCAGATTTTTTGTGTTTTTTTTTAAAAGAGGTTTACCCGGCCTCTGCATCAGAACGATGAAGATTTTTTATATGTGTGGAGAAATTATCCATCCATGTGTGGAACAATCTCTACCATTGTTGTCATCGATCCAAATTAATTCTTTGTGATTTTTTTCTTCATGTTCTTTTATCCTCATATATGTAATCTAGGTAAAAAAATCATCATATCTTCCTCCTCATAAAGGATTCAATAAACTAGTAAATAGAAATAATTTAAAAAGTGTGCATACCTCTGATCTCAGCTTAATCTGCATGCATGTATGATTTTAAAAAAACAAATATTTTACTATATATCAGCTGAGATAAATGAAACGTGTGGATCAGAAACAACTAAACTCTTTATAAATTATGTTTTTTTGCAGTTCTTTTAGCTAGCTGATCATGGCAGCCTCCCTCAAGGCATTGCTTGTTGATGATATGGCAGTTGAACGCATGGTTGTCTCCTCCATGCTGCGCAAGTTCCATTGTGAGATCACCCTGGCGAAGAATGGGAAAGAAGCTGTTGATATGTTTCTTGAGGGCAATGAGTTTGATATTGTTGTGTGTGATAAGGACATGCCCATAATGACCGGTCCTGAGGTACATACTTTAGCTAATTTCCCTTTTCTTTATCTTCCTTTTTTGCTTTGACATAACACATATTGGATGGTCACCTCATCGACAAAATATTTCTTGTACATGTTACTTGACAGGCTGTTGTGAAGATCCGTGCTATGGGAGCCACAGATGTGAAGATCGTCGGGGTGTCTGCTGATGATAACGCCATGGAGGCGTTCATGTGTGCCGGTGCTGATGACTTTGTGCCCAAACCAGTGAGGCCTGAGATTCTGCAGCCTATGGTTCAGGAGGTCATCAACAAGAAGAAGAATTAACGATGGTCTACGGCAATCTTGCTTGCTTGATCCAGCCATCAAGAAAATGCTAAATGTTCTGGTAGCTCATGTCCGCACTATGTTATAATTGTGGTGTTATCTTTAGTTTCGAGGTCATGTTAAAGGTCGGACGCCATTAGCAAGAAGAGAAACAGAGTCTACCAACTATTATATACATGGGATTGATGTAATCTGTAGCACTTTCAGTTATAACCGTATGTGTTCCTTTCCAGAGGAAAATTATTCAGCTACCAACAAGTGTTTGATAATTATTTTATTAGTTGGATTTCTTTTATATGTGGTGTACACCAACGTATAAAGCTAACCAGTGGCCGCATGTAATGCTCTTTCTGTAAACATGGGAAAATATATACTATACCACTAATCACAAAAGATATTTCCCGGTGAAAAATCACCAGCATGATTTCAAATGGACTGTCAACTTTGAACATCGATCTGCCATGCATCAAGCTAGCAAACCTAGAACTAGCTAGGCACATCCTCCACCACAAGCTCTAAGGTTCATTGTTGGTGAAGGCTCTTGGGAAATTGGTGCAGGACAGACCCACAATCTATATCATTGCTCATGAGTTTACCCAAATGATCGCCAGGTCAATGTTGTGAAAATTAGCAGAGAGGATTTTTCTTTTTGCGAATGAATTCTGTTTAGCAGAGAGGATAATTAGTCTCCTCATTCGTTAGCTCAGTTTGATGGTAGTTTGCTGGGTCAATTTATTTTCATGTGGCTCTTCCAACTTAATAAATAAAGGCCCGAGTTTCTTTTTAAAAAGGCGGCCATCTAGCCTTATACCATTGTTTGGGCACCTTTGTTAAACTTAACAAAATACAGGAAATGGTCCTCAATTTACCCCGAGAGAAGATGGCGTATTATCTGTCTTTGATTTATAAAATGAAGGGGTTATCACCTACCGTAGGAGATGATACTATATTGAATTTCTTATTTATGAACAATGAAAGATACATGTAGTAAAATGACAATGATTGTCCCTCCTACACCGATAATGCTTTTCTGAACACTAAAAATGTAACGATAAACAAATAAAGTGTTCAGGTGAGAAAACCAATGAAAATAAAGATCACATTAAAATGCCACCTCCTCGAACTACTCCCATTTCATTGTGCTATGCATATTAACAATAGAGTTACTCCACTTAGATTAATTTTCATGCATAAAAACTGTATTTAGTAGATGCTATGTTAAATGGGTGTTCTTGACGATGACACATTTTCACTTTATTAATATCCCTCCTCTGTAACCATAGCATTAATTTACCCACTGGTTATAAGGGCCTATTTGGGACTGCTCAGCTCTCTAAAATTCAGCTCCGCTCTAGAAACCACAAGGCGAATGAGGTAGCTTCACGATATGCCGCTCCATAAAAACACTAAAATCTGGGGTACAGCTCCCTGTATTTTGTGAAGCTCTCCAGGGGCTGCTCAAAAAATTGCAGAAGCTAGAGTTGGGGGGAAATTACCCACCGCTACCACTAGTAAGTGGATACTCTTTTATTTTCGCCATGTCATCCAGTCAAATAGATCCTTTCCACCATATTTTCCATTCTTGAAGCCGGAGCTAGCTAGAAACTCACATATGAAATTGCTCTTTGGTGGAGGTGCAACTCTTGTATGAAAATGCTCCAAAATGGATTTGGTAGAGTGAAGCTGATTTTGGTGGAGCGAAGCAGTCCCAAACAAAGCCTAAATATATACGGGACTTAGGTTTAACCATGGTTGTATTTATTAGCCATGCAAGTCACTTAAAATGGTAGGACTAGGGAAAATTCTTTATCTATTGTTTCAATGGGTGCTACTAATGCCATGTGATGGTTCTGAAGATGAGTTTTGAAAAATGAAGATGAAGTGAAGATGTTTTCTAAAAGGCATTTTGTGTGACTGCTGCTAGTTGCACCTACCTTACATGTGGAACCACACTACCCCTACATGGGACAAGGCTAGACTTTCTAACTTGGTCGGTAGAGCTTGCAATAGACGAATACCTTTCCCGCTGTGATGGAAGTTAAAAGAACGACATCTCTTGGGATAGGCCATACTTCGATTGAGGTTGGTCATGATTGTCTCTCATCACTGGGCACAATGATGGTCCCTTCAAGTGTTGTTATGAAGTAATAATAATGATGGCCTAATGGTCCCTGTATGGGGGAAATAAAGAATCAAATGTGGAAAATGTTGATAGTAAAGAAACAATGTATACATCTGAGTTAACTTAACCTAACCTGTCATTGTAAAGAAACAATATATACATTTGAGTATGCTGAACCATTGTATACCAGGTTCGTATGCTGAACCATTGTATACTAGGTTTGTATGCTGAACCACTGTATACATTTGTATGTGAGGTTAGTCTGTAGGTTTAACTGAACCTAACTTGTTACTGCAAAAAAGACTGAACCCAACTTGTTATATGTTGAGTTACCCATTTTCTCCACAAGCTGTGAAATTCAATGCGGATCATGTTGCTTTACCTGAAACTACGGATCTGAGTTATGTGTTTAGTGTCCTCTGTTGATGCTTGCTTTGACAAATTTACGTATAATTGATTCTTATGTTTTTAGCATCAGGTGAATTGTAGTCTTTGGTGATATCAGAATACCATGAACTTTCACATGTAATGTAGGCGGACACGTCCATGATGCCCGGGACCATCCACGCTGTTGAAATAAGCTAATCACTGCTACCTTAATAAACATGCTAATACAAAAATGGTTAATGCAGATGGTCACGGATGCGCCTGCTTGCATCTCTATTTCTCATGCTTTTATTGTGTTTAATTTTCAGCTCCCATGGTAACGCTCATGCATAGGTTTTTGTGGGGGTAACAATATTGTTTGCTAATAATGTTGTATATATTTAAGAGAGAGAGGAGAGGCGGGGTTGTCTGCAGGGAGAGTAT
>NC_041381.1:710567244-710572853 GCF_002162155.2 Triticum dicoccoides
ATAAGTTTACCATGACTTAATAGTATTGCATGTATGCTTTCCAATAAGATAATAACAGATCTGTAGGTGAGCTTGGATTGGTGATGCAGAGAGCCGGCGATAATGGGTGAAAGAAGAAAAGGAGCAATTTAGTAGTTAAAATAAGACGATGTTTTTTATAAAATCTTCACTGGACCACTACATTATGTATGCCCCAGTGCGCTTTAAATTTTCTCTTTGTGCAACATTACATATCAATTTATTTATAAGACAATATTAATCAAATATCTATATTTCAGCTAGATTTTGTTTATTAGGTTTTAGATGGTTTTCCCCGGTACCCAGAACATTTTGAATGTTATCTCTTTAGGTTCTCGTATTTAGCTCATGGCTCCAACTCTGGTTGAAGGGAAACTCAAGGTTCCAACTTCATGTGCTCTCTCTTTCATTGTGTTTATTAGAGCATAAAATTGGTAAATTTGATGACCCAAAAGCAGTTTTAGGTATAGGAGATAGAAAGTGAGGGAAACTTTTTTTCTCTTCTCTAACGGATACATAAATTTGTACCATGAATCAGGTATGTGCGCGCCAAGGAAGGAAGAGGAGATAAAGATTGACATCTTTCATGCTTTGGATGAACATTTCCATTCACAACTTTCTTTTTCCGTGGCAACGCATGAGTGTGGCGCTGTCATAGTAGAGCCCGTGATGAAAGGTAGGTCATAGTAGAGCCCGTGATGAAAGGTAGGTCCAGTATAGAACCAACAAGTAGTAGCAATAAAATGGGAATGCAGTTGCCAACCTTGTCCTTGCTGCTGGCCTGCCACAGCGGTGTCGATTACTAGCTTACTTAGAATACAAGTTTGTGAATCTTGTGATAAGAGCGAGCGTTGAGAGTGAGCGGGATGGGGTTGAGGTTAGTTTGTTCAGTTATGGGTGTATGAGCAGAATAATGTCCTTATTTTAGAAAATGTGACAAATTGCATTTTATTAGAGATTACTTTGCAACAAATTGCATGAGTGAATGGTTCATATAATTTTTTCGTTAAGTCGTACAATTTTTTGGTTAGGATAGAAGAGTAAATGCATTGTTTGTTGCTTCATGAGTTAATAATGGACACAGTGACGCATCAGTTGCATGCCCAATAAATGACATCATATTTTTGTTTCGTGATAATGCAGGACATTCAACTGTATATTACAACGTGGTAATGGTCCAGGAGACATCGAATCTGGCTTCTTGGCTGCTGGGGCATCATAAGCGGCGCATGCCTCCTCTCCCTTGATGGAGGTGGCGGATCGGCATCAACACAGCAGGAGAGGATCAGGGCGGAGAGCAGGGCGATTGGTGGGGGACTCCTCCTTGGTGCTCTGTGGGAAAGTACAGTGTGTGTGTGTGTGTGTGTGTGTGTGTGTGTGTGTGTGTGAGAGAGAGAGAGAGAGAGAGAGAGAGAGAGAGAGAGAGAGAGAGAGAGAGAGAGTCATGGCGAAGATGAGGTGGGTGTCATCTGATTTTAAAGAAGAGAGCTTCAGCGAGAAATGTCGCGCTATGGTGGGAAACCAAGTGGGAAACGGAGGGTCAGACAAGAAAAGGGAAGGGTGCAAGGTGGGGTGGAGTTTTTGTGTTGTGAGCGCGTGTTGCAGATACCATGGCCGATAGTCTCGACAACACATTCTCACCCACATATAGGCCGGATTTGAGGGAACCCAGACTATCTAGACGGTTGAATTTTGGTGAGCCCACTGGACACCCGTTTGATGTCCAAACACGTCCGAACGTATGAGGGAGAAATGAGCTTCGACCTTTGGAGACGATCTTAATCATTTGTTTGGTTTATTTATATGCATTGTAGGGCTGCGACCAGGTCGACCTAGGGCAGCTCACAACCGCTGCTTGCCTGACGGTGTTCCTTCTGAGCGTGTGGGGTTTCTGGTCTATAAAAGCGTCCACCGGATTGCTTGCGTAACGCGCTCCCGGCCGGATCTCATTCGACGTGAGCTGCGGTGTATTATCTCCGACATCGAGGGTACACGGTGACATGTTCGTGTGCGCACACCGGTATGTGCGAAAATAGGGTTTTCCTAGCTGCGTGGGCAGGAAAATAAGTACGTTGGCTTCGCTAGGCCACAGCGCACGCACACATACTAAATTTCTGACAAATTTTTTTTTGCCTTGTCTAGGAAAAAGCAGATGGATGCACAAGAAATTAGTACCACCTCCGATAGAAAAAAAATCTTTTCGGCGGCGGATGAAGAAAGCTTTATTAGTAAAGGTATAGATATAGATTAATGTACAGTCTGGAATATACTGGATGCAATATATGGTGGATCTCTATATACGTTCAAAATACGTATTTTTTCCTGCCATAATGAGACCAAGAATTAATTGCCATGACTAATGAAACCAAGAATTAATTCTGATAGATTTTACATTAACTAATTAATACCCAGTCTGGAATACACTGGTTGCAATATACGCTGGAGTAGTAGTAGTATATATCTTGGCATGTTCAAATACGTTTGGCCATAATAAAATCCAAGAATTAATTGCCACGATCTATTTGATCTCGAGGTGAACTGCCACCCGTACATTGCTGATTGCAAATTAAACAAGGCATTAATTATAATCATGTTCTGAGATCAAGACAGGTATACTCCGTATATACGCCAGCTGGGATCGAGGCATATAGGTGCCATAATAGGCAAGCTTTGAGGCGATATATACTCTGCTGTATGCATGTATATAAACAGAACAGCGGCGGCATGCAAGTAGTAACACCATATCATTTAATCGATAAGATACGCCAGCCAACACAATATTTGATTTTCCCTGGTGGAATTAGAAAGCAGTGCAAGCTCGATATTTGCATGCGTGAAGCAGCCTGATTACAAATGGACGTCGGAGATCGACCGGCCACCCCTATAAATACCACTGTACCTTGGCCGGGTACAAGGCACACACCCACCACCAAAGCCCCAAGCAGCAAGCAACAGAGCAAGAGCAACCGTAGTAGTTTCAGTCATAAGCTAAAAGGTTCATAGCCATCGTCCTCCATCTCTGTCTGGTCCTGCATCTTCCACTAGTTTTCTCTCCATGCATGCCCACAAGATCGATCTAGATTGTTCAAGCTAGTGCATTTTGATCAGTTTTGATCTATGCAACACACTTTCTGGTTGTTGTTGGCAGCCATGTATAGGCATCTATTTTCGCCATTCTTTTTTTGGTTCTGTTCTTTGCTTTCTTTTCTTCATCCTTATGCTGTTTTTTGTGAAGAATTTCATAAAGTGGTAAATTACCAATTAAGAAAATGCACCTGTTGCAACAACAGCTACGTACATATATCTGTTCCTTCCTCAATTTGTTTCTTCTGCCTTTTTTTTTGCATCACCGCTGGTACATACAAGATCGAGATTGTTAGAGGCGCTGCCTAAACACGTGCACATCACTGCCTATATATGTTGAACTTGTTGTTGGCACGAAGCCATGCGTATGGATCTATATTAGATACCGTGCATGCACGTTGCCAATATATGATTTTTTTTATTAGCTGAGATCTATGAAATGTGTGGTCATCTTCCAGATGATTTGTAACCGATCAGTTTGCAACTAAAATGCACAAGCTTGCACTGCTATTGACTAATTATTAATATTATTATGCTCGGGTTAATTACACTTGTAACAATCTCCTTGCAAATGTTATCTAGGTGTGTATCAGAAATAACTAATATCCTTATTAATTCTGTTTGCAGTTATTTTAGCTAGCTGATCATGGCATCATCCCTCAAGGCACTGCTTGTTGAGGATATTAAGGTTGACAGCATGGTTCTCTCCTTCATGCTACGCAGATTTCACTGTGAGGTCACCCTGGTTAAGAATGGGAAAGAAGCTGTCGATATGTTCCTTGAGGGTAACAAGTTCGACATTGTTCTGTGTGACAAGGACATGCCCATAATGACCGGTCCTGAGGTACGCACTTGAGTTAATTTACGGTTTCTTTCTTTTCCATATATTGGATGGTCAGCTCACCGACACTTGTACATCTTACTCCACAGGCAGTCATGAAGATCCGTGCTATGGGAGCCACCGATGTGAAGATCGTCGGGGTGTCCGCTGATGATAACGCCATGGAGGCGTTCATGAGTGCCGGTGCTGATGACTTTGTACCCAAACCAATGACGCTTGAGGTCCTCGGGCCTATGATTCAGGAGGTCATCGACAGGAAAACTAATTAGCGACGCTTGCTCGATCCATCCTTGGAGGAAGAAATTAAGCTAGCTCATATACTATGAATCTTTGCTAGCTTTGTTATGCATCATATTATTGTCGGGTTGTCATTTTGTTTTCGAGGTCAAGCAGAGAGGCTACCCATAATTAAATCATTGGGATCGATGTAATGTGCAACATTTTTGAATTTAATCTATTAATCTATTACTTCTCTTTGATTTATGCTTCAGGGTGTGTGACATGTGCATGTGTTCCAGAGGCAAGTTATTTGAGTCTCAATTAATTTGATAATTGTTTCACGGTTTCGATTTCTTTCATTGGTTTCTAGAAACATGAAACAAATACTATATGAATGGCGCATTTAATCACCAGAGACACGCCAACATTTATTTGATATTCCCCAATGAAATTTAAAAAGCGGTGCAGATTGATATTGACCAACGTGACTTCAAATGGACGTGGGCATCAACCTGCCATCCCAACAAATACATACATAATAGGAGAAAGCAACCCTCCTCCATAAGCTTAAGGTTCACAATTCCCTCCTTATCTACCAAAACCACAAGATATTTCAAAATGGGTAGGCATACAACATACTATAACTATTCCTTCCTTTTTTTCTGCCTTTATTTTCAGTTTTCTGTTCCATCTTGCGCCATTTAGTAGCATTATTTTAGTCTCCAACTCTCCATGCATGGATACAAGATATAAATTGTTAGATCATCTACGACCAGACATGGCCCATCCGCCCCTATACATCCACGGGCACGTCCGGATGTGTCCCCATAGAACGCCGGATGGCATCTCATTTGTCCTCCCAGACAACCACACCCCTCATATCAAAACCCTCAAAATCCATGCACCTCCATCATATAGCACAAATTCACCACATATTCAATAGTTCAAGAGTGCAACAAATAAAAAATGAATTACAATTCAATCATTCAACACATGCCAAAGTGAAATATGACAATTCATAGATAGATGATACAAGAATGAATCATTCGGCACTCGTAGCCCCGCTCTATTTGCGCGTTGATGTCTTTTTCTTCTGCCTCAAGCCACTTCCTGCCTTCCGGATGTAAGAGGATACTGTTGGCCAACATGATCCTCGAATCCTCCGTGTCCCGAGCCAACTACAACCTCTCTTTCTCAAGCTGCCGCCTCCCATTTGACATACGCCTCATATTTCTCCAAGTCCATGTTCTCCCTCTAAAGCTACAACTTGTTGTTCGCCCTCTCCCAATCCATCTTCTCATTTTGAAAATTGAAGAAGAGCTTGTACCTTTCCTGACTGTAAAAAAATGCCCATCCATGTGGTGGTCATTTTGCCCACCGTAGCATCGTGCGTGGCCCTACCCTTCTCCCACTTGTTTCCATCACTTTATGGTTCCTCTTTGGCACG
>NC_041381.1:710573234-710579599 GCF_002162155.2 Triticum dicoccoides
GATTTTTGGGAGATTGAGCCATCGTGTTCTTCAAGTTTTTGTTGTCATTCTTGAGGGCATCGATGAGTTGTTGCCACTTTGGTTTCCCATTCAATTTCAACCAACAATGGAACATAGTGAATGACTTCCTCTTGGTTTGTTGGTACGAAGTGGCAGCCAACCCCATCTAGCAAACTTGAATCACACATGAGAATGCAACAAACAAAGCTAGCGATGCAAATGATGATAAAATGAAGCAAGTCAACTTGCACAACTCTTGATTCCAACACCACTTTGGTTCCGGCCAACCACGTAAGAACAGTAGCTGAAAAGGTTGTTCACGCTCTCATGGATGATGGGCCATCTGTGTTGGAAACAAGCCTCGTTGAGGTGGTATGGACTAGGGCACGACTCTACATATTCCTTATGTTCATGGTCAGGCTTGCGGACATTTTCCCAATACTTGTTTCCTTTTTCTTGGTGATACGTCTCTAATGTATCTATAATTTTTTATATCATTTTATATTATTTTTTGGACCAACTTATTAATTTAGTGCCAAGTGCCAGTTCTTGTTTTTGGTTTCGCAGAAATTCCATATCTAGGAAAGTCCAAATACGATGCCAATTTTTGAAGATTTTTTCTCAACAATGAAGGACCCTAGAAGCTTTGGGAGAGGTCAAGGGGACCCACGAGCCAACAACATGGACACGTGGTGCGGCCAGGGGGTGGCCGAGCCACCTGACCATGTGGGTGCCCATGAGACTCCGTTTGACCTAATTCCTCCACCAATAAATCATATAATTCCTGAAACCTTTAGAAATGAAATGAAAAGAATTTTATCACCGCCGCAAGCCTTTGTTCCGGTGCTCTGCCTGAGGGGGAAGCCACCATGGGAGGCCTCTTCATCAACCTTGCTACCTCTGTGATGATGTGTGAGTAGTTCCTTTAGGACATACGGGACCATAGTAGTAGCTAGATGTCTCTCTCTCTCTCTCTCTCTCTCTCTCTCTCTCTCTCTCTCTCTCTCTCTCTCTCTCTCTCCGATCTTCTATACAGTGATCTCCTCTGAGATCATTTCGATGTAAGTGTTGTAGTATGTTTGTAGGGATATGATGATTTGTGGATTTGTGATCAGATTTTTCATTCAATATAATCTTATCTTTTGAAGTTTCTTTGATGTATAATTGAGTAGCTATGTATGCTTTCGGAGTTATTTGTCTGCTCTGTCCAAGATAGATCAGCGGGAAACCATTTTTGGGTGAAAATCTGGACCACGTGACGGGTGTGGCCCGGTGCTCGCCACTGCTATTCGGGGACAAAGCAGTGACGCGAGCTGCAAAGGCCCCCCACTGCTAATACAGTACCCCACCGCCTTACACACACAACTCCATTTTTTAAATCATTTCAATTTCATACTTTTTCCATGATTAGTACACACCATACAAAGACCCATTCTCAAATTTGGCCACTTTTCTTGTTGGTCTGCTATTTTGGAGGCATGAACTAATTCATTGACCACTAAAAATGACAAAACGCTCTTTGGGGTGAAATAGCATGCAACTTAGCTCCAAAAAGGATGAAACTTGGCATTGCGTTTTCATTGGACCTATGTAGGGTGTGGTAAAAGTTTGAGAGTATTACGACAAAAAACTTGATGCACCTCATGTACAAACCAAACACTCTCTCCCAAAGTCTCACAGTTTCATACGGATACCACCGCCATACACACATGACTCCTTTTTTTAAATCATTTGAACTTCAAACTCCATGATTAATACACACCATACAAAGGCCCATGCTCAAATTTGGCCACTTTTCAGTTGGTCTGCTATTTTCAAGGCAGTAACTGGTTTACCAACCATTAACAATTACAAAACGCTCTTCTGTACGAAATAGCGCGCAAAATAGCTCTGAAAAGTATGAAACTTTGCATTATGTCTTCATTGGACCCATGTAGGGTGTGGTAATTTTTTTATTGTGTTATGGTAAAAACTTGATGAACCTCGTGCACAAACTGGACACTCTATCCCAAAGTGTAAGGGGTTCGAACGGAAACCACCATATTACACACAAAACTCATTTTAAAATCATTTTAACCTGAAACTTTTCTATGATTAGTACACACCATCGAAAGCCCCAGGATCAAAAGTGAGACTATTCTAGATTTAGTAAATATGATATTCTTAGGTACTTTTGGACCTAACTTATGTGTGAACTACTGGGACAAGCTTATAGGTGGCCACAAATGAGTGGTGGGCACCACCAGGTACCCGCCACAGCTACGACAATTACAGTGGCGGGCGTCAATTAATACCCGTCATAGGTAAACCCTTCCAACTTAGTCCGCGGGATGGAAAAAGCAGTGGTGGGCCCTACCCAAGTGCTCGCCAATGGTTTTTCATAAACCAGTGGCGGGCGTGGAATACACTCACCACAACTATATTTTGGCAAGCCACGCCAAAAAGTTTCCAATTTTTTTTTCAGTGGCAGGTGCTTTCAGCCGCCTGCCACATATGTCTTAAATAAGACAATTCTTTAGAAATCATTGCAAACCAACCCAAAATAGTTCCAAATTTGACCATGGGGCTTTCAATGTTGTGTGTTAATCATGGAAAAATGTTTGAAGTTGAATTGATGTATAAAAGTTGACTTCAGTTAGGTAGTCGGGGTTTCTGTTCGAAACTTGTACACTTCGACGAAGAGTGTTTAGATTGTACATGAAGTGCATGGATTTTTTGTTGTATATGAAAATTTTACTAAACCCTACAAATGTTCTATGAAGACATCATCCCAACTTTCATAAATTTCAGAGTTAGTTTGCTCGCTCAAAGTTTTTTTTGGACTTTTTAGTGTGGCCGGAAAATCAATTACTGCTTCTAAAATAGGAAACACATTCAAAAAGTGGCGAAATTTTAGCATGGGGTTTCCAATTATTTGGATTAGACATGGGATTTTTTGAAGTTGATATGGTTTAAAAAGTAGATTTCTGGGTGGAAGACAACGGTTTCCGTTCAAAACACAGATACTTCTCTGGACAGTGTTTAGTTTGTACACAAAGTGCTTCATGTGGCAAAGATTGAACATGTGAGTTCCAATAGTGTGTGTTAATCATGGAAAAAATTTCAAGTTGAAATAATGTACAAAAATTTAATTCTTTACTAACAAAAAATTGAAAACAATTATTGTGTCGGGCACGCTAGATGGCCCGCCACTGGTGTATAACTTTGTTGTGGCAGGCCCCTGTACCTCACCGCCACTGCTCTCTCTCCACACTTACCCCCTTCGCCCGCCCACCTGACCAAGATCCATTTTCAGTTGTCTCGTCGGTTCCTCTCCTCTCACTATCCACGTGCGCTTGAATACCGCTGCCGTCCCTCTGATCCGTCGGAGGCTCCTTCAACGCCGTCCGCCGCCGGATCTTCCTTCCACGTCGTTCGCCGCCTCGACTGCTGGAATCATCATCCTTCTGTACTTCCGTCCACCAGAGCTGCTGTGAACAGTATATTATCTCCCTTCCCGCCCGCAGTTGCTCTTGATACATTATAGATTGGCTTTAATTAGGCAATGTTAGGGTCTGCATCTAGATTGCCTCTAGATTAAATTAGGCTTTAGATAGGGTTAGGGTTTGCCTCTTCATACTTCTTAGTTCAATGTAGGCTTAAGGTAGGGTTAGCCTCTAGATAGTTGTATTTGCAATGCAATGGACAGTGGCAATGTTGTTTGACTTTTTTTTGCATTGTAATAGAGAATGGCCATGTTATCCGCCCTCCGTTTTGCATTGCAGGGATGCACTATCTTATTTGCAGGGATTCAACAATGAGTGCCAATGTTTTGGCGAAACATTTATTCATTTCGGGCTCTTCTTGAAGGAGGGATTTGAAAAATAAGTGGTAATGGTCTTTAACTTCAATTAGTATTCATTTATAGCCATTTTTTTAATTCTTTTACTAACTATTATTAATTATTAACTATTGCAATGTAAGGGTTGACTTCAACAATTTATCCAGCAACACTATGCACTTTGAGGCTGATAAGTGGCGCAGATTGAAGTATAAGTGCGTAAATAAAGGGATAGAACCATCATATGTGGTGATGGATGGAAGAAGTATATTTCACAACATAACCTCATTGGAGGAGAGTACATAGCCTTTTCCTTGAAAGGAGCTGTCAGCATGTTAAGGACTCTGTATTTCGCTAGCCAAGATGATGAGGTTGACGAAGATGACGAGCATGACCAGGATCATGACGATAGCCAGGATGACCAGGATAATGGGAACAACCAAGATGATGAGGACAACCAGTAAGATGAGGACATCCAGAATGATGAGGATAAGCAAGATGACGAGGATAGTCAAGATGATTATGATTGTGGTCCATTCAATTCTGAAATTTTATCTCAAAGAATTAAGAAGCTTACTTAAGATGAGATCATGAATGTCATCGCGATACTACCATTGAGTGTGGCCTTCTTGGGGAAGCGCTTTGTGCACCATTTACTAATACCAACGTTGTCAAAAAAATCATGGTGAGAAGTTTTGTATTCTTTCTTTTTTTTTGTTCATAACAATATGAGGTGTCAAACATTGCATGCTCTCTATTTGCTCTTAATCACGGGGAAGTTCGGAAATTGCCTATGAAAATGTTTTTCAGGGTGGACATCTCTGTCATCCGCAAAGCTGGAGTACGTCGTGGACGAACAGGGGGTGTCACCAGCGTTCAATACAAGACGAAAACAGGCAAACACATATCCTTCTATGAGGCCGGCTGGCGAAAGTCCACGATGGTAAACAAATGACTAAGGAGTTGACACACCAGTGATAATTGCCATAATGAACAACAGCTGCAACGACTTGCAGATGTTTAGAAATAAGTTTCACGTCATGAATATATTAGTTGATGAACTGTTAGTTAGTATGTTAATATGGATGTGATACATTGATGTTTGTTTGTTAAGTGGAACAAATTTGAAGTGTTACTTAATTACTTTGTCGATTGTTTCCAAAATGTATTGAGTATGGTGCGGTTATGTTGAAAATTGTATTACCACGTGAATTAACCTTTTGGAAGTAATGCGCGTTAACACGCACCACCAACAGATAGGGTTCTCTCAGGACGACAATGTCAGTAGCGGGCGCTACACCACAACTGCCACTGCTAACATGTCACAAGTGGCCGGTGACAACAGGCTCCTATGGCGGGTAGTAAAGAGCGCCCGCCACTGCAATATATCCACTAGTGGGGGCGAGCGCCCGTCACTGAGCGGTATTAGCAGTTGCGGTAGGTTAGTGGCAGGCGCCCTTAGGATCTTGGCCTCCCACTTATAGGCATTCCTGCAGTAGTGGTGGGCTTCTCTTAGTGCCCGCCGCCGCTAAAGCATCTCCAATAGATGGTCCAAGTTTTGACGGTCCAAAACCGGAGATGTAAAATATGGACCACCAAATGGTGCGTTGTGGAGCTCCGAAAAATGCTCAACTCCAACAAATGGTCCAAATCGGAGATGTAAAAAAAGAGCAACTCCAACGGATGGTCCAAAACGAAGATTAAAACGGCCAACTACTACTTAATCTCAACATAGTTCAAACATGAAATTCAACATAGTTTCATACACAAATTAAACTACTACTTATTCGAACTACTAGATGAAACTACTCCTCGTCGTCCGAGCTGCGGAACTGCTCCCAGAACTCGTCCTTGGTCGGGTCATCGCACCCCTCGTCCTCCTCCTCTGAGTCACCACCGTCCTTATCGGACGACTCTATAGGGATCCTAGTCGAGGGGCAGGCCTCGTCCTCCTTCTTCAACCCCTTGTCGCGCTTCCAGTAGTGCTCCAGCTCGGCCTGGACGTGATGCGGATGCTCTCGTGCAAGCCGAGCCATCGCCACCGCGTCGCTCTCGCCGGGAGTGATGACAACCGCCGGTCTCTTATTTGCCTTCTTGGCCGGCATCTCCTCAATTCGGATGCCCTGCGGCACGAGCCACTCCGCCACCGCCTGGGACTCGATCTCCGGGAAGTTGAGGTCCGTCTTCGGCCGTCCGGCACGCCACACCGTCATGTCGTAGGCACGCGAGAATCATCGGCGGTGGGATACGTGCCGAGCCACCAACGCTGCTTAGCGTCAGAGAACTCCACTCTGAACTTCCCGGAGGGCTTCTTCCTCATGCCGAAGAAATTGGACTTGCCCTTCGATGTCTTCTTCAGCACCATTGGGGAGCGGGTGGCGGCCGGACCGCAGGCCGAGGCGGCCGGAGAGGAGGCGGAGTGAGCGGGGCCGGGCGAAGGACGGACCGGAGGCGGAGGCGGCCGAAGAGGAGGCGGACGGGGTCGGGGAGGGGCGGAGGCGGCCGGGGCGGGTCGGGACGGGGGCGCAGGCGGCTGGAGCGGAGG
>NC_041381.1:710579751-710584455 GCF_002162155.2 Triticum dicoccoides
GCGGCGGGCAGGCGGCGGCCCAGGTGGGGTGGATCGGCGGCGGGGGTCTGGATCTACGGTGGGGCGGCGTCGGAGAGCTGCGGTGGGGCGGCGGCCGAGCGGGGAGCAGCGGCGGGCGGGGAGCTGGCGGGCGAAAGGGGAATGAAGTGGCGGTTGGGTGTTTGGCGGGCGGCCGCGGTTTTGGACTAGTTGTATCTCGTGATGTAAATTTGCATCACAAAGTTTTCAATTTTACATCACTGAAAGACCGCGGTTCAATTTTTTTTTACATATGGACCGGCTGTTGGAGCAGCGTTTTTTGCCCCAGACGATCCAAAAGTTAGGTATTTTTACATTTAAACCATCTATTGGAGATGCTCTAAGTTCTGAATATTTTGTATTTTTTGGCGCTGGTTATCGAGATTTTTCTATGGCGGGCATAACTTTCGCCTGCCACTATTGCAGTGTGTACCAGTGGCAGGCGAATCTAGAGCGACCGCTACTGGTAGCTTTCATCATGCGGACAAATTTGAAAGATTTTCTTAGTGGCGAAGCCACACTTGAGCTGAGTAGTCAATTGACTACATAACTTTTTACAAAACGACATGTGCAACAAGCAGAAATTATGTCAAATTTTTTATAAATGTATCCATTTGACTACACAATGCTCTGTTGACCACACATGATTGGGTTCTTGGCACTGCCACTGTTTTCTGAGTGGCGGATAACTACTTGTGCCCGCCACCGTTGTGCTGATTCCAGTGGCGGTTATGATTTGTTACCCACAACTGCTACATTTCCAAAATAGCAGTAGCGGTTTCTGACTGTGCCGCCACTAATTTGAGGTCACCTATAATCCTTTCCCAGTAGTGATACTTGGGACGCCAACGTAGGAAACCATTTTCAAATGATAGTTGTGTTGATCACGACAGTGCATGACTATCTCAGATTCTCAGTGACAGATATGTATCCAACCAGTTGTGCCACAAACACCAATGATGTGTTAAGTGTATGGATGATATACCTTTTCTCCAACTAAGGCAAGGTACCTCTAATAAATCTTTTAACGGACATTGAAGGTGGCTTCACAGGAATGACGAGTGGAGCAGTCGCTCATATTTCTCCGACGAGACTACTGAGGCCCGAGTGAAGCCACATAAAACATCTTGTCTTAATTTGAACTTTTTTTTGTTGAGGATTCCCAAGACCAAAACATATTGTCTTAGTTTGGTTCCATACGTGAGATATCCAATCAATTAAAATACTGGTTAAAGGTGTTTTTACCATTGTCGTATCATTCCCTTTTGTCATACATATGAGAGTTTTTACAATTAAAAATTTGTGTTAATTCAATATTGCTGAAAACTCCATTGAATCAACTAAAAAACGGATATGCGGGAAGTATAAGTAAAATTCATCGGCCATCTCAGAGGAAAAGAAAGTATACATGCTAACGAAGATCGTATTGATTTCCTCTTTAGTTTTTACACGTGTAGTTGCTTCAGATCATGAACCTAGTCCATTTCCCTATTACGTGTAATTACTTGAGAATTGTATTTTTCTCTTCAAGCCCTTTTTTCTATTGTTACTTTTTTTTTCTTGATACAATTCCTTATTTTTTCTCTTCTTGTAGACCTTCAACATAGTTTTTGGGTTATGCAAACCAAATGTAAGGGTGTTGTATATTTCACAAATATTTGGTATATTTGCCACCTCTCTAACTAGATTTAGGCATCATCCTCATCTCTCTTGTTGCTTGCTTGTTTGACTCTTTCAGTGTACTTGTAAGTACCTAAATGGAGGGAGTGGCTCTTTGAAATTACTGTAAATTAATTAAAACTAAGTTTAAATCACGTACTTGTGCATCCTCGAGGGCCTATGTACCTCAACCTCTCGTTGGAGTGGACCAATTTTCCCATGACCCCAACTAGCGATTGGTTTTATTTTCATGGCACCAAGTGCCCTTTGTAAAGCATAGTTTATTTTCTTTGTCTGGATCTACGAAAAATAAAATTTAACAAACAATGGGTACAAAACTAAAATATGTTCGCCAAGCGGCTCAAATAATTGAGTATACAAGGCCATTTTCAGCAGTAGCTATATAAGCAACATTGTTTGGGCCGGGCCGATTGGTACTCGCGAGAACGCTAACTTATTAGCATAAATTGCAATTAAGTATAACATAGACTTATGTAATAATCCACGATTACACATTCCAAGGCCTGACTACGGGTTAGCTGGTTCACTACAATTGAATACCTTATATACTTCATTTTCCTTTCCTATCCATCTGATATTATTTTGTTAACCTAATTTTCCACCGCCACGACCATCCCGGGCAGCCTCAACCCGCACCCCCACACCCGTATTCCATAGTATATATATGATATATCTATCATCTAGGTCATATCATTGCCCTTGTTTCGCCAATCGTTCTTTTGATTGATCATTACTCCTTACCTCAAGTAGGGTGGGCATCTTGTGGCAAGATCTACAATATAGAAAGCAATGATCTAAGATCCTGAAAGAAAGAAGCCATCAGGCGCTTTGGAATTGGTGCTTGATGAAAACCATGGAGATGATTTGATGATGTAAGTTATCATTTTTCTAAAAGTTATCTATTGTTTCTAAGCCCTTGTAGTCTCACCTAGATAATAGATTAAGATTATTGTATCGGCAAAAGGCATAATGATCGGAGCCAACCCTAGAGAAAACCTCGGGCTGGGCTAATCCTCCTTGTGCCCAAGCTTATATACTTTTGAATTTATAGTAAATTATAGAGATACACATCTTTTGGTTTATTTTCCTAGGCCTAGAGTGAAAACCCGAGAGTCGTGAGTTAAGATTCGCACTTGCCTG
Source organism: Triticum dicoccoides (assembly GCF_002162155.2). Classification (NCBI taxonomy): domain Eukaryota; kingdom Viridiplantae; phylum Streptophyta; class Magnoliopsida; order Poales; family Poaceae; genus Triticum; species Triticum dicoccoides. Next base: position 710,582,590 of record NC_041381.1, read on the forward strand.
AGACCACTCGTGCGATGCTCAGGAGATACAAAATATTTGATAATTCAATAGAGCCCGCCTTGGGTTAGGCTGACTCTTCTTGGACTTAGGCTTATATAATCTAGAGAGTTCTCTTTGTCAAAGTTTATTTGTATACCCGTGTTTCAAATTCATGTAAGCTTTTACCGCAAAATAATTTATTCATGTAAGCGTCGCTAATGCATACATACTTTAGAACTCTTATAAGAGCATTACTATTGTAGAAACATCTTTTTTGTGTGTTTGCAATGAGGGGCCCTCGTGTACATCCATAAAAAAATATTTTTAAACAAATTTAAACCTCAATTTGTCTATAATAAATAATAAAAGGAATTAACTCTTGGATGGAACACATATTTTTTAAGAAAGAAACGCAACACACAATATATATAATTTGGTCCAACTGATGCACATATGTATCCTGAGACGTTACATTACTAGGCCCATGCATATATACGGAATGCAGTTAAAGACGCCAAATTAGTGAAGAAAATTACTTATAGATCTGGTGGAATTAGCTAACTAATTAATGCGCAGCCTGGACTACACTGGATGCATGCAATATACGCTGGATCTCTATATATCTTGGCGGCACGTTCAAAATACGTCTGGTTTTACTGCCATAACTATACCAAGAATTAATTGCCGCAATCTTTTTGATCTCGATATGACCTGCCATAATTTTAATCGCGTTGTGGGATCCAGATATATACGCGGTGATCTTGTGCAGTGGTATAATCGGCAAGCTTTGACGCCACCGTATCTCTGCTCTATGCATGTAAACAAAACAGCGGCGGCAAGTAGAAACTTCTTTCCAGAAACATGAAGATACTTTGATACTGTATATGCCTGGGTGGCTCATTTAAATATTTTTTTGAGGGCCATTTAAATATTTATTTAATCACAAAAGATACGCCAGCCAACACAATATTTGATTTTTCCCTGGTGGAATTAGAAAGCGGTGCAGGTCAGATCGATATTTGCATGTGTGAAGCAACACCGTTATTACGAATGGACGGCGGAGATCGACCGGCCACACCTATAAATGGCCCTGTACGTACCTTGGCCGGGTACAAGGCTCACAACACCACCAAAGCCCCAAGCATCAGCAAGCTGCAAGGTTCATAGCTACTCTCCTTCCTCTGTTTCTGCCTTCTTTTTCTCTCGCCATGCATGCATACAAGATTGATCGGGATTGTTCCACAAGGCGATATACATCATTACATCTGAAACTAGTGCATATCTTGATCGGTTTTGATCTAGGCAGCACAGTTTTTAGTTTTTCTTGGCAGCCATTTCTTTCTTGTGTTCTTGCTTCTTCTTCGTAACTCGCATGCTGTTTTCGGTGCTACATGTTGCAAAAATATAAACATGGGAAGCATCCATCCATGTACTGTGTAGATCTCTGTTACATACTGTTGACATCCAAAATACACCGTAGGCTCACATAAGCTATGTTCTTTTGTGTCCTCTTTTCTGTTTCTATTTTCCTATTCCAAAGTATCTATTTCTTTCCTTTTTTTCTCTTTTCTTGATGTTCCTTTTGTCCTCATAGGCTCACTTATGCAATCTACAATTATTTTTTTGTTCTTGCATCATCGATGCTGCACTATTTTTAGTTTGGTTCCATGCATACAAGATCGAGATTTGTTAAAGGCGCTGCCTATACACGTGTACGGTGAAACTAGTAGTAGTGCATTTGGATCTGTATATTGTTGCCTTGGTTGTTATTGGCAGAAGCCATGCATATGGATCTAGCATGCATGTTGCAGATTTTTTGTGTGTGGAGAAATTATCCATCCAAGTGTTGAACAATTATTCTCTGCCGTTGTTGTCATCGATTCAAAT